>NW_013668291.1:105057-126439 GCF_000517525.1 Limulus polyphemus
TCATTATTAAAGGCTATGTGTATCTTTATCACGATAATGTCTTTGTAGTACATAATTCATTATTAAAGGCTATGTGTATCTTGATCACGATAATGCCTTTGTAGTGCATAATTCATTATTAAAGGCTATGTGTATCTTGATCACGATAATGTCTTTGTAGTACGTAATTCATTATTAAATGCTATATGTATCTTGATCACGATAATGTCTTTGTAGTACATAATTCATTATTAAAGGCTATGTGTATCTTGATCACGATAATGCCTTTGTAGTGCATAATTCATTATTAAAGGCTATGTGTATCTTATCACGATAATGTCTTTGTAGTACATAATTCATTATTAAAGGCTATGTGTATCTTTAGCACTATAATGTCTTTGTAGTGCATAATTCATTATTAAAGTAGTTTTTGTCTTTGTAGTTTTGCGCAGTTATTGAATGATGAAGAGTTGTATAATTTGTTCACTTTAGAAAATCATTTCTCGCTCTAAGTGTCAGGCTAAACATAAGGGGTCTAAAAACCTGTTTGCTTGTCTTATAAAATGTTCATATCACTATACAGAAGTTGGGCGGGGTCAAGGGGAGGGGGGAGTTTTCCTTTCGAAATTTTAAAATCTTACTTCCGATGTTTTGGGACAAAAGAACAACAGAGAAAACTACGTAGATCCAGGTCGAGAGCTCCAGCTGGTGCTTGTTCCCACAAAATAGAAAAGGAAAGACAAAGCCAAGACTAAGAGAGTTAAAGTAATGAACTCTACTATATATTCAATAGTCAGGTTAGTGTATTCCCTTCACAGAGGTCAGCGATCATTTTCCTCCACGGTTTCCTTTCCCTTGCTGCACTCTGGTACTATTCCAGCCCATCTGAGTCCATTCTTTGCCCATCTACTATTTGCTACAGTCTATCTTACTAGTTCACCTTATCCCATCTTTCTGTAAGTTTGATATCTTAAAATGTCTCCATAGCACCTTACAACAAAAAAAGTCTTTTTAAAAATTTAGTGTATTAAGATGTCTCCATAATACCTTACCATAGAAGATACATTTTTTTTAGGTTTTCGTGAACTGAGATGTCTCCATAACACCCTACCGCAAAATATGTCTCTCTGTAGATTTGCATGCCTTAACATATGTCTATGATATCTTATTTTTCTCTTTTTGATCGTTTCAATAACTTCTCTTTGCATCCTTGCATCACTGCAGCATTTCTTAGTTTCCATTTCAGCTGATTCACATATTCACACCATTCTCTTCATGCACCATATTCACACTATTTTCCTCATATACTATATTCACACTATTCTTCTCATGCACCATATTCACACTATTTTCCTCATATACTATATTCACACTATTCTTCTCATGCACCATATTCACACTATTTTCCTCATATACTATATTCACACTATTCTTCTCATGCAACATATTCATACTATTCTCCTCATGCACCATATTTCAAAGGCCTCCAATCTTTTCTTTGGTATATTATCTATCTTTTGAGTCTCTGATCCTTGTAAGCGGATGGATAAGACGTAACACTTCATAATTCTCTGGCATATAATACCATAAAAACAAGGGGCTGTTTCTTGGAATAGCAAAAAGAGAAAGGAATGGAACACCTAATCGATAAGCAAGTATTTTAACGTACTTCAAGCGTGGCGCGGTATAATTTCAGTGCATTTTTCAAAAGGTAATCTTCACTGACAAACAGTAAAACTTTTCACCGGGGGGGGGGGGTGAGAGGATAATCGTTCTTTATGATGCTCATATCAATTTCTGGAAACAACGCCACATACAAAAGTCATCCTAAATAAACAACACCAAAATTCCTATGTCTAAGCTGCCTCACTGTATATAGTTCTTTGTCTCACTTTGTTTGTCGTTTTGTCTAATTTTAACAGCTTCCAATATTCTTGTTGATAATGCTAAAACTTCTATACTAAATGGAATGAAAATAACATATTTATAGCACGAATTTCTATACTGAATGGAATGAAAATAACACATTTATAGCATTAATTTCTATACTGAATGGAATGAAAATAACATATTTATAGCACTAATTTCTATACTGAATGGAATGAAAATAACATATTTATAGCACTAATTTCTATACTGAATGGAATGAAAATAACATATTCATAGCACTAATTTCTATACTGCGTTACATCAAAATAACAATAAACGTGATTTTACTTCCAGTAAATCACCACTCATCTGATTACAATCAACATACTTTTTAAGCCAATGATGATGAGGATTGGGGTAACCATAGGTCAATTTTCAACAGAAATCCGGTTATCTACAGTACATTTATTCATTGAGCTTCGTTGTATTAGCTCGAAAAAAAATACAGGTACTATGTAACAAATCCATTTGTACAGAGTTGCTTAAAGGCAATCAGACTGTTTTTAATAATTTAAAATGTCTATTAACAAGACCACTCAAGGACCAAAATTTGTTCTTGTCCGGCGTATTAAAGATAAGAATAAACTACAAGTAGCCTCTTTAGTAGTTTTATGTTTAAAATTCGGAGTTCTATTCCCGCGATGAACACAAGTACAAGTAGCCTCTTTAGTAGTTTTTATGTTTAAAATTCGGAGTTCTATTCTCGCGATGAACACAAGTACAAGTAGCCTATTGTGTATTTTATGTTTAACAACAAACAAGTACCTCCACTTAAAAAAATTGAAAATAGTTGTTCTCGTGTTTATTATAAACTTATCAAATAAATTAGATTCTTACACAAGTTTGAACTAAAACTAAAGTTTACTAGGTGGCTGTTTTCTAAACAGTTTATTTAGTATCGATTAATAATAAATAATAATACGAAAAGCACGAAGCAGTTACCTGATATCAATTTTACAGGATTCAGGAAAAAAAAACCCTTGTGTTCATCGCGGGAATAGAACTCTGAATTTTAAACATAAAACTACTCAATAGGCTACTTGTACTTGTGTTCATCGCGGGAATAGAACTCTGAATTTTAAATATAAAACTACACAATAGGCTACTTATACTTGTATTCATCGCGGGAATAGAACTCTGAATGTTAACGGTGTAAACCCTCAGGTTTACCTCTAAGACAATGAAAACTGAACAATTTACAAAATGCTTTAATAAAGAGCAGATATTATGTCTTTTTAATATTTAAAGATATTTTAGCTTTGATGAAGCTTTAGAAATAGGCATCTCTAAACGTTTGTACCAATGTTTAATAAAATATATTTAGATGTCTAAGCCTTTAAACTAGAACTACGATATAAATTAAGGTAATGAATTCCAATGAAATCACTCTTATGTGCATTTTCTTGATTCTTTCTTGACATGAATATTTTTTTTTCTACTTCTGTTGGGTCAAAAATACCTCACGATTTCTAGTTATAATTAGTTCATTTTCCTAACTACAGTTGTTCATAACTGTATAAAATTGAGTCTGAGCCAGAACTGCTATAATCTATAAAAGTCACACCATCATTTGGTACGGGTCGAGAACACGGAGTTGGCGAAGTTATTGTGCTCGGGTTCCACACCGGAACAGAACCTGACGCGGACGGAGGGTTGTAGTAATAGCCGGAGCCTAGTGGTAGGACACTGGACGAAACGGGAGGAAAATCTGTAGCTGGTCCTGACGTATGCTCTTGTCCGTGCTCAAGAAAAACAGCAGATGTTTCTTCCGAAGGATTTGATAGATGGTACAAAGATCCACTTTCAACATTATCTCCCCGATCCCTAGAGTCCAACATCTTTAAGCTTTCCGTAAGAGCCCAGATATAGTTATGCGCAAACCGTAAAGTTTCAATTTTTGTCAGTTTGGTATCATCGGGAAACGTCGGCAGTACTCGGCGAAGGCGATCCAAAGCATGATTCAAATTGTGCATTCGGTTTCTTTCTCTGTCATTGGCCTTTAATCGTCTTGTTTTCTTAATCTTTACAACGCAGCTCGGACTTCGTCCTCGAGCTCTAGATTTTGTGCATCGTTTTCTATTTCCCTTGAGTTTGAAGTTCGAATTATGGGGACATTTTTCGATTGTTGTGTCATCTTTTTCTTGTTTAAACTCACTCTCAGTACTTCTTTGATCTACTGAATCACAAGTTTGAATTGTAGGCTTTACTTCGTGTTTGTTAGGAAGGTTGAACTCGTCTTCAAGTCCTTCACTATCCGAGTCCTGCTCTTCGTCCCACTCAGAGCAGGTTGTGCTGCGCGGAGAATAGGCCTCTGTGGTCTGTGAACTCTCAGAGAGCGCCGGCATGTAGAGACGAGGGGAAGCCAAGTATGCGCCGGTTCCTGCGGGGACGTGACTTCTAATGGCTGGAGGCTGAACGTAAGAAACACCAAGTGGTTCTTGAAGCGACTCCGCGGTCATGATTTACTGAAGCATCCACCTAAAAAATAAAAATAAATACTAAATACGTGTTTAAAATAACATTGCAAGTATTCTAGACTCATGCTTCTATAGCCAGGATGAAAAGTTAAGCTATTTATATTAAATCATAGATGGCACAGTTACACGGCGAATCTGAATTCTAAATCAATATTTTCTTATTTTATATCACCAGGATATTTAACGATAAACGACTATCCAAATCATTTCTTGTTGTATATATATATAAACACATAAAGAGAAATTCTCAAGCTTAAAGTCATGTATGTAATTTGGAGTGATCTTTGGTTATCTTAGACTTTTCCTATTTGAGAAATTTAACACGATCTTGTTAGACAACACTAGTTTTAAAGTGCGTAAACACAAAGCTACACAATGGGCTATCTGTGCTGGGTCTACCACTGGTATCGAACCCCAAATTTGGGTGTTATAAGTCCGTAAATCTACTGCTGTCCCGCAGGGAGGACATGAAATAGTTACTACTTTTCTGAGCTTTTACTAAAGAAGTTTCGATACTGGAAGTGCAAAAATTCTTTTAAGAAGAAATAGAAATAACGTATAATAATTTAAAAACACACACATAACGTAAATTGCATCTCTTATATATGTTCATGAGCCTATAAAATCAAAATAAATTCTGAAACTCTACTTATCGTACTGTGAGACTAAAAATTCGTTATTTGCTGTCATGACATCCGAAAAAAAAAAGTTTATCTCACTTGAGTAGGTCGTGTTATTACTGGAATATTTTATTAATTATACGCGGCTTTAATTTTTTCGTTATAAGTATTAAAAATTAATAATCAAATATATTTACGACAAAAAGTTTATGCTGTTAGTATTTTGTTTTCCATAAACATTCTGAAACTTTACAGCTTCTACGTGAGTCGTACTGTTTAATTTGCATTGCCTTGATATAAAACAAGCCTAAACAACTTCGTATACGAAAAGATAGATTAGAAATCTCATCAAAAATTTACTAATTACAGTATAACGTTTGCATTTAATAATGATTAGAAATATTTGGGCCTGATACTTTTTGTTTAACTCAAGAACCTTCCCGCAAATTGTCATCTTATAATATTTTATGAAAGTACTGCCAGATAAGCGGACAGTTCTTATGAATGTATTCGACCTTGAACTATATACTGTATATATATATATATATATTAAACGGAACAAATGCCATGAAATGAAAATCGTTACGTTTGGTTTCATCCTCTTTCGGTTACGTCAGTTTTCTTGGTTGTTTCTTTAAGATTTTCGGGCACATTTACTCAAGGGCTACCTGCGCTAGCGCCCCTTGTTTTGAGCTGATAGACAAGAGTAAAGGCAGCTAGTCAACAGCGCCCACCAACAGCTCTTGCATCACCGAATAGTGAGATTTGACCGTCAGTTTTTTTGTGGTGCATGTAAAGGTAAAGTGCGAAGTAAATCTATGTTCTAAAGAACGAATAAAAGCGAGAGACAGGTAATACTAATGAATGGAAGGTAAGAAAATTATCATTGATATCCATACACTTTTGGAAGGAAAGATTCAACCTACTCAGTATTTAAAGTAGCACAGCCAAATGACACGGTCGAACAGAACAAGCATTGATTGTCTGAATTTCACGCAAAGCTTCTTAATGGCTATCTGTACTAGCCGCCCCTAATTTTGAAGTGCTAGAATAGAGGGAAGTAAGCTAGTCAACAGCACCCACAGGCAACTCTTTTACAAACGGAAAGTGAAATTGACTGTCCCATTTTAACGCTCCACGGCTGAAAGTGCGAGAGTATTCAGTAACGGGGTTAGAACTCGCGACTCGCAAATTGCGAATCAGCCACCAGACCTTGTCAAACCTCAGAAGAAGTATAAGTCGGCTTAGATCACTAAGTCAGTTTCTTGAAAAATCACGTGGCCCAGGTGATTTTAACGGTTCACGTCCACTAGCCACCGAATCTTCATTCTGACTTTTACCCACAAGAGTTTATCAATACCTAAAACCTCTCTTCGTGCTTCCCCACCACACCTTATACATTATTTATCGACATAGACGCCTCGAGGTAGGGACACACAGCCACTCAGGGGACCAAAGAAAGCAACCATACGACTGTCTGAGGTGATCTGAAGTTATGGTCGTCTTATGAAGTGTAATACACGATATTATAATACACTCAACAATTTACGTATTTCTAAAAAAAAAAAAAAATTAACATACTATGAAGATTTTATTGTAAGTCACAACGTAATAAGATATTCTCAAAAAACTACTAATGTGAATACAAGCAAATAATTTTTTATATTTAATTCTACATTCATTAAACTTAATTCTACCTTTATCAAACTTAATTCTACGTTCATCAAACTTAATTCTACTTTCATCAAACTTAATTCTACATTCATCAAACTTAATTCTACTTTCATCAGACTTAATTCTACATTCATCAAACTTAATTCTACATTCATCAAACTGAACTTGAAAAATAACATGATATATATATCCTTTCTCTCTCAACGCTCCCCAGTGGCTCAGCTAAGTATCTGAACTTATGACGTTAAGAATTTGGTGGACACAGTACATGTAGCACAAAGCTACACAACAAACAAACTTTCTTAGTATATATATATATATATATATATATATATATACGCATTAATATGGATGCTGATATTTGGACTTTGAAAGCAATGAGCCTTGCGCATTTACTTGGCTATTTTCAAGAAAAAAATATTAAAGTCGAGTTTAGATAGTGAAATATCTTCCTACAGTCATCTTGCTCACAAATTTGAAATATAATGTTCATTACAGAAGAATCTTTTCTTAGTTTACAGCTTGCTCTCTCTATTCATAGTTTCCTGTGTTTGATATGACAATAATTATATTCTTACCATCATGTCAGAGCAACTGTTAATTACTTACTAAAGAAGAAATGAGGATGAAACTATAAGACACTTGATTAAAAAATAACGTACAGCCATCATCTATAGAATACCTTAAAACTACTGAAACCTAGAGGACAAAGATATTAGACACTTGATTAACTAATAACGTATAACCATCATCTATAGAATATCTTAAAACTACTGAAACCTAGGGGACAAAGATATTAGACACTTGATTAACAAATAACGTATAACCATCATCTATAGAATATCTTAAAACTACTGAGACGTAGAGGATGAAACTATAAGACACTTGATTAAAAAATAACGTACAGCCATCATCTATAGAATATCTTAAAACTACTGAAACCTAGGGGACAAAGATATTAGACACTTGATTAAAAATAACGTATATCTATCATCTATAGAATACCTTAAAACTACTGAAACCTAGGGGACGAAGATATCAGACATTCTTAAAAACTACTGAGGATGACACTATAAGACACTTGATTACTAAACAACGTACATGCACTACCTATAAGATATCATAAAAACTACTGAGGATGACACTATAAGACACTTGATTACTAAACAACGTACATGCACTACCTATAAGATATCATAAAAACTACTGAACATAGCGGACGAAACTATCTCACACTTGATCACCCCAAAACGACAGCCGATATTTTTGTCATCAGCTACCTAGTTAAAACGTAATCCTTTAAGTAATACACCATGGTAATCTTTATCAAAGATATCTGTGTGAAAATATCGTAATTATGTTGATACTTAATATCCGATTGTCTGTACAAAACTACAATCCCTAACAATGTAGTTCATTATAACATTCAATTCTTTAATAATGCACTCATAACTTCAGATATTTTGTTAATTATTTAAAGACTATTTTATCAACTAATTCTATATGGTCCGTCATAGGCATGTCTTCTTAATAACGTGGTCGTATTATAGAGCTACATGATAGCGAAAATTTCCACAAATACAATTTATTTAGGTTATAAATACTTTAATTTTCAAACATTTTTATATTTAAGCACATACAGTTATACAGGAACGTTTGAAATTAAGATAAAAAAAAGACAAAAACACCCTCAAATTTAGAGCTAATCTCAGAAAACTATAGCAATAATAGTAAATGCAGAAAGATCAAGTCCACCGCCAACAACCGTACAAAATAACTCAGAAATTCGAAATACAAAGTAGCATCATGTCTTATGTTTCCAAAGAAAACCAAAAGCTGTGTGTATCTTGTAATATCCAATTTCTACTGGTTACTACCTAGTTTAACACGTTTACGCATCTTGTTTATTTATTTTTTAATATAAAAACCGAAAGTTAAACCGACTTTACTTACCGAATCTTCGTTGTCCCACTTATCCCGAAGTTGTTGCTTGTAGACTTTGTTATTAAAATACGGCCTGTTTCAAAGGATTTCTACAGCTTCCTATTTAAAATTGAGAGACCACAAGTACAAGTCTGAGACGGTGTAGATAGGCCAATGCGCGACCGATAACTTACGACGGGCTCGCAACACCAAGTGAAAAGAACGCGTGAGTTTTTGACCGTGATCCCGCGTTTTCAAACTTATATAGCGTTGCCAGAGTGGTGAACTACTGAAAAGCACCCTTGCAGGCAACTTAGGCCCTCTGTCGTCGAACGGTAAGTAGAACCCTGTTTTTCACGTCAGACGACTGTTAATTTTTAAACAATCCTATGAATAAGTTTATTCGACAATTCATCCACCTGTTTTTTAGTAAATATAGACAGGAAGAATACAAAACATATAAAACATTTAAACAAAAATGTTAAGTTTGAAATAAAAATACAGCAAGAATAATTATTGTAAAATAGTTCAAATATTATGTGGACTCTACTTACGGTAATAAGATAAGTCAATTAATTACATTCTCAAGGTTAACACATTTTCATAGTTCAGTATTGTTTTTTATTTTGGGTCATCTGTTTGCGTAAGTTTGAAACATAAACATATTTTATAATGAAAATATATACATAAATTGTGCAACTGTGTTCTCCGTAAGCATTACTTACTAAACATACTCATAACGCCCCCCAGTGGCACAGCGGTATGTCTGCGGACTTACAACGCTAGAATCCGGGTTTCGATACCCGTGGTGGGCAGAGCACAGATAGCCCATTGAGTAGCTTTGTGCTTAATTGCAAACAAACAATCATATTCATAACAGAAAACAGTGCAAACGAATTGTATTAATTATGGAGCAAACTTGAGTGAGCGGGTATCATCTTAGTAGCTGCTGTAAATAAAATCTTGAAAACAATGCAAACAATTTGTGTTAATTATGAAACTGATTTGAGTGCGCGGGTATCATCTTAGTAGCTGCTGTAAATAAAAACCTGAAAACAATGCAAACAATTTTTGTTAATTATGAAACAGACTTGAGTGCGCGGGTATCATCTTAGTAGCTGCTGTAAATAAAAACCTGAAAACAATGCAAACAATTTGTGTTAATTATGAAACAGACTTGTGTGCACGGGTATCATCTTAGTAGCTGCTGTAAATAAAAACCTGAAAACAACGCAAACAATGTTTGTTAATTATGAAACAGACTTGAGTGCGCGGGTATCATCTTAGTCTGTAAATATAAACCTGAAAACAATTATCTTCCCAGAATTTTAGAACTGTAATAATTGGAACATTTTTAAAAAATGTAAAAATATCTTATTAAAACGCTGCGCTCAGCATTCACATATTGTCGTTAAGGTTTTCAAAAAACAACTAATACTTTGATCAGCGAAAGCGGACCTGGGCGAGCAGTTGAATACAGGTTGTTGAACTTTTCAAGATGACCTTTTAGGTGGTAGAAAATAATAGAAATTACTGTCACAAGATAAGGTTTAAGTACGTTCCACAATAAGAAAACACTTTTTAAAACCGTGTGTAAAATATTCATACCCTGTATTTATGAATACCAGCCTTACACAGAAACACTATTATTATGTTACCTATGTGGGTTACTTAATACACTTAGCATTATTAAACAGGACATTGTCTTGAAGAAGGTGTAAGGTTTGTTTGTTGTTAAGCGCAAAACTACACAATGGGTTATCTGTGATGTGTCCACCACGGGTATCGAAAGCCGATTGTTTTGCGTTATAAGCCTACAGACATACCGCTGAGCCACTGGGGGCAAAAGGTGTAATGATCCTCTTTCAATTAAAAAAACACAAACAAGCCGCTTTTGGCAATAGATGATTTTGACCTATGAGTGTAATCTAAGGTCTTAGCGGATGGACGTTACTCCTCTGAAAGTTGTAGATATTACTCACGTAGTAATAATGCCCAGATTTCAGATTTTTTTTATAACAAATTTTTGAACAAAGAAGAAAAAATATGTCTTGAAATTAAACTTGGTTTTAATTTTGCAACATTACGTCTTATATCATTAGTTCTGTATACACATTTCTAATTATTGAACGAATAATTAGAAATGTGTATACAGAACTAACGTTATACAAGGTAGTGTGAGCTACATTACAGATTCACGTTTATGCAGGTATACGAGTTCAATAATTAGAAATGTGTATACAGAACTAACGTTATACAAGGTAGTGTGAGCTACATTACTGATTCAGGTTTATGCAGGTATACGGAGTTCGATATGGTATACCTGCATAAACCTGAATCAATAATGTAGCTTACGCCGCATTGTTTGTTTGTTTTTGAATTTCGCGCTAAGCTACACGAGGGCTATCTGCGCTAGCCGTCCCTAATTTAGCAGTGTAAGACTAGAGGGAAGGCAGCTAGTCATCATCACCCACCGCCAACTCTTGGGCTACTCTTTTTCCAACGAATAGTGGGATTGACCGGCACATTATAACGCCCCCACGGCTGAAAGGGCGAGCATGTTTGGTGTGACAGGGATTCGAACCCGCAACCCGCAGATTGCGAGTCGAGCACCCTAACCACCTGGCCATGCCGGGGCCTCCGCATTGTATAACGTTAATTCTGTCCACGCATCTACGCATTCTAATTATTGTACCACGTATTTTTTTCCAATTCACTTACATATAGCTAAGCTATTCGAATATATTCATCTAGTAAGTCTAATGTAGCTCCTCTCAAATTTTAAACATTTTCTAATGGTAATATATGTTTAATGTTGAAGCTCGTGAATTGCCAAGGACGTCTATTACAAAATTATTTTAAAAAGGTTTATTCTTGTTTTTGATCTAAGCGATCAAGATACTGATTTCATTTCATAAAGTGAAAAATATTAGATTCTTATTTCTGAATCTAAGTTACAAGGTTTTAAGTTGTATGGTGGTATGTATAAAGTATTCTGATTTTTCTGAATCTAAATTACAATGTTTTAAGCTGTATGGTGGTATGTATAAAGTATTCTGATTTCTTTGAATCTAAATTACAATGTTTTAAGCTGTATGGTATGTATAAAGTATTCTGATTTCTCTGACTCTAAATTACAATGTTTAAAGCTGTATGGTGGTATGTATAAAGTATTCTGATTTCTCTGAATCTAAATTATAAAGTTTTAAGTTGTATGGTGGTATGTATAAAATCCGAAGAGCTATTCCATTTCATGGCATGACTGTCTGTAAAAAAATAACAGTGTGTTAACAATGCAGCACTTTTCTGTAAAACTATAAAATCAAATACAAAAATTAGTGAATGGAAGTTCTGGATGGGAACTGCAAAATAGGTTCTTAAATTAAATGTTTGGTTTATGTTACCAAACCCAAAACAAATGAATATAAGATCATGTGTGCTCCTCCCTATATCGTAAATATAAGATCATGTGTGGTCCTCCCTATACCGTAAATATAAGATCATGTGTGCTCCTCGCTATACCGTAAATATAAGATCATGTGTGGTCCTCCCTATACCGTAACTATAATATCATGTGTGCTCCTCGCTATACCGTAGATATAAGATCATGTGTGCTCCTCGCTATACCGTAGATATAAGATCATGTGTGCTCCTCGCTATACCGTAGATATAAGATCATGTGTGGTCCTCCCTATACCGTAAATATAATATCATGTGTGCTCCTCGCTATACCGTAAATATAAGATCATGTGTGCTTCTCGCTATACCGTAGATATAAGATCATGTGTGCTATTCGCTATACCATAAATATAAGATAGTGTGTGCTATTCGCTATACCATAAATATAAGATCGTGTGTGCTCCTCCCTATACCGTAAAATTACTATGATTTGTCAAAAGATTCAGATTTTAAGTCTTCTTTTCTTCATCAAGATCCTACCTAATATTTTACAAACTTAATAATTAGCGTGACTGAATAATTTGTTGTCACTTATTTAACACTGATATAAACACTATTAACAGAGTCTCACTCAGTCGCGCGATGATTGGCGGCAGTTAAGCGTTCTGGTTCACTATAACGTTCAGAGCTGGGGTTCACCGTAACGTTCAGAGCTGGCACAGCGAACAACAAGCGATCAGTAGCTATTACAGTTGTAGGCCATGTCAGACAACAATATGTGTGCTTTCATCATTTTTGCTTGAATAAACAATTATATAAGATCAGGTAAAGAACGTACTTTAGAAGTTTCTTAATTTTCTTAAACAGTACAGGAGCATCCCGTGGTACGTTGTGCCGTCTGTTACCTCTCAAGCTCCTCTCGTTCGGCGGTGCCGCTCCGCCTTGGATCATAATTGTTCGGGTAAACAAAGATTTCTATTCAAATAGAAGTTATCTTCAACCTTGTCGATCAAAGGACTGAAGGGGTGGGATAAAATGATCTGATAGGGTTGAAACCCTCTTACCAAAGAAACAAAACAATTAAGCACGTGAGTCTCAGTGTCGACTTGCACCTGCAGCCAGTGCCTGGAAGTCGGACCTTTTGCACCGTCCGCTTTTTCGCTAAACAGCCGCTTCCAGGATGTAAATAACAGAGAGGCACTTCTAAACGCACCCTTTGCTTTGATTAGAGCGCCTTGTTGTCCAGGTAACTCCCGAAACACAGCTGCTGCGCGTGAACGACACGCGATTTCCAGCTCTCATCGAGTGGTGCCTCAGCGCTTCATGAGGAGGACACAAGTGCTGTATACTTTTTATCACATAGAAAGAGCGAGCGTCTGTCAGCAGTTACACATGTTAGCTAACAAACTTATGTTTACACCACTATAGGTAATGCCTTTGTTCTCCCTTTCTATCTTCTCCAAAACTTTGGAGGAGTTCAGAGGTCCTCTGCGGAGATCAGCCAGCGCTACCACACGTTCACTATAGTAGAGAAGAGCAGATAACTGAGTAAAGCATGTTAATTTTACAAATAAAGCATTTACACATCCCAACAACATTTATATATTAATTTTTGTCTTAAAGGTAAGTAGAATTTTTTTCAAATATTCAAAAAAGTAAGGACTTTCTTTTACATTCGTTACTACGATAATGATATTGCGTGATTCGTAGATTATTTTTTATTATTACTGATTATATAATTTAAATAAAACAGTTGAAACATCTTTCGCAACAAATCTATTATTTTATGTTCTAATTATGCGATGATATTTGAAATTACCAAAACTTACTGCGAAAATGATATCACTGTTGTCAGAAGAGCCAACTTTGTTAGATCTGGCGTGATGAGAGTAAAACATAGTATTATCAAAACATTACTTACACATTACTATCTAAGAAACTATACATTCGTGTATGTTTTTGTGACGGATTTTGGATTAAGTAACAACATCTCTGAACACTGTAAAAACTTACTATTCAGAAATGAATTACTGTGCTTTTAGCAAAGCATAATACTAGCTCATAAAAATAGTTCTTAATAATTAAACACGGTAAGACTAAACCTATGTATGTATGAAAATATTAATGTAAATCTGCTACACATAGAAAAATATTTTATTAATACCTTAATAACCATATCAGTGTGAATAAAAACTAATATAAGAATAAGAAAGCAATAATTAGGTTTCTTAGAAGTTAAATACACGTGGAAAATATATACATACATATATATACGTGTGTGGTTGTGTTACTTAAACACTTACGTGCACACTGTACGCCTGTAAGTACATTAAAAAAGTGGTGTAAATACATTAGGGGTAATATACAGGTGTTATCTATAGCCTTATATATAAAGGGAATATAATACAGTTACTGTACATGCCTGTCAAAGTTATGTACAGGATTTACTGCCATACGTAATTAAAACTCTGTGGACATATTAGAAGTAATGTATGGCACTGCATGTATTCATAAACGTGTATTTATATTTATATATTAATGGCAAAGCTACTAAAGGTATCTGTCGACTACTGGTATAAAAAAGGAAGGAATCCAGTCAACAGCACCCTGCTTTTGAGTAGCATTGCGAGAATATCCGATATACCAACATACTTAAATCATGCAATCAGATAATGCAAGAAACCAAAAAAAGCAATGATTTGTACCCGGAGGAATAAGCCTAATAACCACGACAAACAGCTGGCAAGCTCGATTAACCTGAAGATTGAGTCCTAACTTATGAAATTGTAGGTTAACCTGACGATTCAGTCTTAATGTATTAAACTTTAGATTAACTTGAAGATTGAGTCCTAACTTATGAAATTGTAGGTTAACCTGACGATTCAGTCTTAATGTATTAAACTTTAGATTAACTTGAAGATTGAGTCTTAAAGTATCAAATAACAAGGCCTGCGATGGTTTTATTGTCTTGAAATGTTTACAGTAATTCCTGTACGATGAATCCGAAAATGATATCCATTTTTCTCCATCACGTACAGATTTTTCACAAAACGTCGTATGTAATTTTACATAAGCGAATCATTTTCATTGAAATTAGGTCACAGTTTGTTATGTTTAAAATGTTGACAACCACTGGCTATAGATTTCTCTAGACCAATCGCGATTTGCGAGTCTTATTGAACATTCTAGAACTTAGAGAAACACACCGCTAGTATATATATATACGGATAACAGGCCACATGACGTGTCATTTCTGGATAGTATTTGTATATGAGTGCACTTTGACATTATTTTTTCTTTTCAATATTATTTATTCGTCGCTATGGCAACAATATTCTGTTATATTTGTGGTCAATTTGTTGCAAATTTGATCTAAGCAAGAGTTTATTTTCTTTCCTATTTGTAAAAAAATCCTTACATGATAGAAAAAAAATATATATATTATTTTCGAAATTTGCTTAGCTGAATTATGGAAAATCCGTTATTAAAACCAAAACAACTTTTATGAAGTTTAAATTCGTAGGCCTGTGTTATCAATCGAATACACGGCATCTTCTATTGAACTGATTAAACTGTATTTACATCCCTAGAGTTTAACAAACATAAATAATGAGACGTGCCCTATGTCATGAAACGGTTTTTGAAATAGTGCATTATTAATGCAACATTAAATACTCTCATTAGTGTTACTTATTAACACTAATTATTTTATTTGATGCAAAATTAACAGTAAATTTGACTGTAACTATCATATATTGTGCACAGACCACAAAAAAAAACTAACATTATTGATTGATTGTTGTTGCTGTCAAGCGCAAAGCTCCACAATGGGCTATCTGTGCTGTGCCCACCACAGGTATCGAAATCCAGGTTTTAGCATTATAAATCTTCATACTTACTGCTGAGCCACTGTGGGATCATGTTATTGGGGAATATTATACAAACTATTAGAAAAACATAGTTAAACACACACTGTGAATTTTAACCGGAGTCTTTTAACAGATGGATTGTATGTTGGTTCTACTTCTTCCTACAACAGAGGATACAATATGCGTGTGTCTTTGTGTTAGCATCCATCATCCAGAGTTGGCTGACTTGATTATTATAACTTTTGGCATTGTAACTCGAAAAATACCCAATAGTTCACAGGGGCTATCTTGTTTTAGGATTTTTGACCTAAAAGGGGGATAAAAAATCCATGAAATAGGGCACATTTCCACTTTTTATAAGCTTTTGGCTTTGAATTTAAAGACACAAGTACTTAATCAGTTAAATGAGTCAGTTATTACTTTCCACAAAGCAAAGTATGCAATTAGCATCTAATGAGGTAATTAGGAATTTAATAACAAAATAAAGGAGGGAGAACATTATCTAATATTGTCATTTATAAAATTTTTTCTTCTTTAACGGGAACCCACAAATAGTGCTCATAAAAAAGACTATTTTCATACTTTGAATCCAATCCCAGGTAAAAATAAAGATATCATTGTGATGCTCATTATATTGTTGATGTATATATATATATATATACATACAGCTACCTATTGTTTACCAGATGCCTCCAGGTTTGGTTTGTTTGGAAGTTAGCAGTGAAAGACTCGAGGAAAGGCAGCTAGTCATCACCACCCACCGCCAACTCTTGGGCTACTCTTTTACCAACGAATAGTGGGATTGATCCTCACATTATAAAGCCCCAACGACTGAAAGGGCGAGCATGTTTAGTGGGACGGGGATTCGAACCTGCGACCCTCAGATTGTGAGTCGAGCGACATAACCACCAGACTTACAACAAGTATTTATTTTCGATTACAAGCTTTTGTTCCTTTAACTGAAACATTCTACAAAATAATTACAGAAAAGAAATATTTTCATAGTTCTGTTGTATTAAAATGCCCGTGCATTGTTTTCAGCCATTCAAAACCCACAAAATCCGTCTATTATGTTATTAAAGTTCTATTTTTCGTTCGTATTTTATATATCTATAATACGTTCCAGGTAAATAACTTTCATTGTTACCGGTATTGTTATCATAGATGTAAGTAAAACAATGGCTTAAGTTTCATTAAGTTACAATGTCTTTAACTGCATTTCGATCTGAGAACTATACAGATTTAAATAGAAAATAACAACAGTTAAATTCTACCTCAAGAAGAACTTTGTTCTATAAATTCATTGCAGTCGAAATGAAGGTTGTTTGTGAAATTTCGCGCATAGCTATTCAAAGACTATCCGCCTTAGCTGTTTTTAACTGCTGCGAAGTGATAAACTATAGGGAGGGCATATAGTCAAGGCCACCCACCGCCTATTGAATAGTGCGATTGATCGACATATTATAAGGCTTTCACAGATGGACGAGCAAACACGTTCGGAGTTGGGGTTCGATCCCACGACCAATAATAAAATATTGAGCATATTTCTCTTGAATGTAATGTAAATTCGATTTAAATTGTTTAGTTGTAGAGCAAAGCTGCATAATGAGTCATCTACCTGGTGCACATTACAGGGATCGAATTCCAAAATTTGGTCTTAAGTTTACTACTGACCATTGGGGTGGGGTAAATTTAATTATTTATACAATACGCGGTCACAGTCAAGTGTTCAATATGAAAACATATTTTTACATTTAACCTCGAAGCGATGTTCTATAGTGTGATTTTTTTTAAATCTCTTCTGTGCAGAATTTAAGCCCCTGGATCACTCGCACTACAAGCCTGTGTGATCTATAAGCTGAGCGAAATGGTTAAAATCATAGTAATTTCTCACAAGTCAAATTTTTAAAAACTCAAAATTCCATCTATTTCTCCTTTCAGAAACATAGTCTTTCTCGGCTTCATTTTGGGGTCGTGGGTTCTAGACCCACGTTGGGTACCAATTATGAATTTTAACGTCTCTCGTGCGCGTAGACTTTGAATGCGGAAACGTTCGCACGACAAGTGATCTGACCTACCCATACCTCATGATCAAAATACTGGTCAGTAAGTGAAATGAAGCGAAGCGAGTGATGTATCAACTTAGCTAAAAAAGTTGTTTAGTAACTCAAACTACCACCAGAGTATAAGTGTGACAGAAAATAACTTATATAATTATATATTAAATTCATAGGTGAAGTTCAGTGAGAAAACTGTCTCACACATTGTTTATTTTTAACGTAATAAACTAGCTGCAGTGTAATGTTTTAAAACAAAAAGTTAGCAAGAATTATCCGGCTAGTGTTTTAAATGTTTGTCAGCTTCATGGTTTGTTTGTTTGAATTTAAGAACAAAGCTACACAATGGGCTATCTGTGCTCTGCCCACTACGGGTATCGAAACCCGGTTTCTAGCGTTGTGTGTTTGCAGAAGTGCCGCTGTGTCACTGGGGGGGGGGATACTAGCTGCATAGATTTGGTATTAGAAACCTTACGAAACATAAGATAGTCCAATAATTATTTTACTTATTAGTGCCGATATAATTCTAGTTAGGGTGGATAGAACACAGAATTGAATGATTTTATTAAGTCCGCAGATATACCGCTGTGCCAATGGGGATGGGGCAGCTTCAGGGAATTGTAGTATTATAGTCTTTTTTTTTTTTTAGAGCAATAAATATATTTGTTTTTTGTTTTATGGCCTAGTAGCAAGAAAGTCACTAGTGAAAATACCAAATACAGATTTCAAATAGCACATAAATAGTTTATCAAGTTGCCCTATTAGAAATTGTTCATCTTCAAAGCATTTGTTCCTGTTTAGTTGGTGTCGTTTCGTAATTTAGGCAACTATCTGTATGTAGTAAACATCTGACTAGCGTGATATTTTGGGCATCTCATAAAGAGCAAGTTTTGTGTACTTTCTATAAATCTTTCGAGATGTTTATTTTCTCCTTTCTGAACAAGAATGATGTTTCCAGTTATTATTATTATTTATACATCTAACATTTCCCTTCAACTATAGCTATTGTTATGAAAGATATGGAGATACAACTTAAGATTAACTTATGAAGTTAAAAAGTGAACATAATTTCACACTTAAATCATAAATCATTTAGCGAATTTATGAATTACTTTACCATGTATATTCGGCAACATTTTATTTAATCAGAATCGAATTCAATAAGCCATTCTTTAAATAAACCAACTATAGTTGTATATATTAATAGTATTGATATTTTGGAAAATTCTTTTAACTAAATATTATCTTAGGTTAAAACAAAGAAATTTTTAGCTAAACCTCTAGTCAGTTAGATAAGTATCATGACATAACCTGTTAACAAGTTTTATTTACGTTAACGTATTGCACTGATCGTTCATTTTTACTGTAAAGAAGCCAGAACCTCATTACTATGATAGTGGCTCAGCGGTAAGCTTGAGGGTTTATAGCGCTAAAATTCAGGGTTCGACCCTGTGGTGGACACAGCGCAGGAAGCCCATTGTGCAGCTTTGCGTTTAAGCAAGTAAACATTAGTATGATCGACTAGCAAAGATCTGTCAGCGTGTGTGTCCGCAGGGGTCGGAAAGAGGGGGTATTGCCCCCCCTGGAAAATGAGAAAAAAAATTCTTTCTTTATTCATTCAACATATGTATATGCATTTTTTATCCAATTCACAATTTCACACTACTTCGTCAATTGAACAAATGGAGTTTATTGCCAAAACCTAACTTTGCTTAAAAATAATAACCTGCCAACCATAACTAAGGAAACAATAGAAAATATTATTATTTTAAAAGGAATTGTAAACCTACGTCTTAATAACTGTTTGATTTCGGTTATGCCTAACCGTCCTTAACTTCGAACTGAGAGACTAGAGTGAAGGCAGCTAGTCAACACTGACAACCATCAACTCTTGGGCTAGTCCTGTATGAACGAATAATTAGATTTGACTGTTACCCTTATGACGCACTCGCGGATCCAAAATGCGGAGAGCAATCAGTATAATAATGTTTCGGTAACGATGAACCTGCAGATCTATTGCCCAGCATGCTGACCACTGGGTCGAATTTGACAAACTAAGATCTGAACTTATGTAAATTTCAATTTCCTACCACGTTGTACCAGTCAGAGACGCATGACTCTCACAAATAGTTTTGTTTGTTTGTAATTAAGCACAAAGCTACACAATAGGCTATCTGTGCTCTGCCAACCACGGGTTTCGAAACCCGAATTCTAGCGTTGTAAGTCCGCAGACATACATACCGCTGTGCCACTGGGGGGCCACGAATAATTTATCACACTTACTTACCTCATTGTACCAGTCAGATCATGCATGCCTGTCATAACTAGTTTATCACACTTTAACTCATTTAGATTAAACCATCTGTCAAAATTTAAATGTATTAGGCCACCATCAAGTCAGCCAGAAGGAAACCTCGTTTAATTAAAATAATTCAGAATCTTATAGCAATTTTTTTAAATTTTACAAACATATGAACACAGACAATATTTAACGAACTTTCGCACGTTACTGTAATTTGATCAAAACCATTTTAATCTTTTAATACAAAATTAATAAGGCTGAATTATCTGAAAACATGTTTCTAAAATACTTAACGTGGCATAAAGCGCTTAAGTCACTTCATTGATCACATTAGGACAAAACAAGTTAAACATATAAAATGAACACAATCCATCAATGAATGTGATTAATTAGATAATTAGTTTAAAGTAAATTGTTCTATTTTTTCATATTATTGACGAAATTAACTGAATATAAGAACCTCATGAGACCATTCTATAAATATAGTAATTATTTATTTGTTAGGTTTGATAAATAAAGAATATGAAATGTTAACTTTAATTTATCGTTAATAATATAAAAGGTTTCTTAAGAATAATGAAGCCCTTCAACCGGAATTTTATCAACAAGAAGTCCTATAATAACCAAACTCCTACCGGAGAGCCCGAGGTTCGAATCCCGGCAGTGGGCAGAGCGTAGATAGCCCCACTCAGTAGCTTCGTACTGAAACAATAACAACAACTTCTTACGTGATAACATCAAGATTAGAAAATCTTAGTAAGTGGTGAGATACGAGACTTTCTTCGCGGGTCACGGATTGTAAAATTTTATATATATAAGTATAAATATGAATAACAAATATAAACATGTTAACAAACTTTTAAGTATCTACAAACAAATTTTTCGTTCAGGATTTCCTATAACTCGCCGTGTCTTAGTGTTTGTTTGTTTTGAATTGCGCGCAAAGCTACACGAGGGCTATCTGCGCTAGTCGTCCCTAATTTAGCAGTGTAAGACAGCCAGTCATTACCACTCACCGCCAACTCTTGGGCTACTCTTTTACCAACGAATTGACGGATTGACCGTCACATTATAACACCCCTACGGCTGAAAGGGCGAGCATGTTACTTAAGTGCTGGTAGTATGTTTTTAAGTGAAATATAAGGTAACTAGG
>NW_013668291.1:127382-133294 GCF_000517525.1 Limulus polyphemus
ATCCATACAGTAAATCCTGTCTTCGTATATATACAGTAAATCCTGTTTTCGTATCCATACAGTAAATCCTGTTTTCGTATCCATACAGTAAATCCTGTCTTCGTATCTATACAGTAAATCCTGTATTAGTATCTATACAGTAAATCCTGTATTAGTATCTATACAGTAAATCCTGACTTCGTATCCATACAGTAAATCCTGTCTTCGTATCTGTACAGTAAATCCTGTCTTCGTATCTATACAGGAAATCCTGACTTCGTATCCATACAGTAAATCCTGTCTTCGTATCTATACAGTAAATCCTGTCTTCGTATCTATACAGTAAATCCTGTCTTAGTATCTATACAGTAAATCCTGACTTCGTATCCATACAGTAAATCCTGTCTCGGTATCTGTACAGTAAATCCTGTCTTAGTATCTATACAGTAAATCCTGACTTCGTATCCATACAGTAAATCCTGTCTCCGTATCTGTACAGTAAATCCTGTCTTCGTATCTATACAGGAAATCCTGACTTCGTATCCATACAGTAAATCCTGTCTTCGTATATATACAGTAAATCCTGTTTTCGTATCCATACAGTAAACACGAAAGTTATGTTTTATGGTCATTTATAGAAGGAAATGGGACTGAACGTTACGTTTTTCCTTTTAGTGTTTTTTATAGCTTACTAAGCACATGTGACTCTCATTGTCTGGTTATAATAAACTCACAATAAAAACAGTCATTTAAAGCACATGACTTAACCCGGTTGCGTGTAACTGATCACGTGAAAGTGCAGGAATTCACGCAGACCCAACCTCATAGGTTTTCTTAACTTTCAATATGATTTTATCTACTACGTTTAAAGGGAAGGCGTGTCGACAGAAATAGTTATATAAATGTATTTCTTCAGTTTATTTGGTTTTAAGATAATTACTTTGTTCTTATGTTTTACAGAATCAGTAAGATACCTTGGGATAGCCGTAATATAGTTGAATGGTGTCTGTTTGCTTGTTTGTTATGAATTTCGCGCAAAGCTACACAAGGGCTATCTGCGCTAGCCGTCCCTAATTTAACAGTGTAAGACTAGAGGGAAGGCAGCTAATCATCACCGAACTAGACGCCTCCCAGTGGCACAGTGGTATGTCTGCGGACTTATACTGCTAAAAACCGGGTTTCAATACCCGTGGTGGGCAGAGCACAGATAGCCCTTTGTGCAGCTTGTGCTGAATAACAAACAACAATAACAACTGAACTAGACTGCAGCGACACTTTAGGTACTTAGTAAATCTGTCGAAGACTTGCCAATTAATCACGTGGTTCCATGTACCGCGCTCTTGATAATTTTAAACTTTGGCATATGGCTAGTTGATAAAGCAACATCAGAAATTTTGTTACTTCTACTTTTAAAAAGTGTTTAACAGTTACACGAGAAAGCAGTGAATGTAACTTGCATTAGTAAATGCAAAAGTTTATAAATCATTTTATATTAAGTAAATTCACGTTCCGTTACCGCCCCCAAAACATCGCGCTTCTTACTTTGAGGTGTGCATACCTCAAGACTCACTATTCGATTAAAGTAGCCCTCAAGTTGGCGGTGGGTGGTGTTGAATAGCTGTCTTCCCTATAATCTATCACTTCAAAGTAAGGGACGACTAGCACATATATGGCCATCGAGTAGCGCGAAATTCAAAAACATACAAATTACTAAATGACAAACAAAAGATTATGTTGATCAAAACTGCGGACAATGGACAAAATTTAACATACTGTGAGTAATTCCACAACAATGTAACAAGGCTTGTTACCTAGGATTCAGTAACAGTGCAAACAAAGTAACAATTTCTGAGAGTGAACAAGAGGTCTACGCTGAACCTGACCCTCCTTGGTCCAAAACATGGACAGAAGTCCCGATGAAGATGACAAATAAAGAAGATTAAAAACACGACCGTCACGAACAAGACATGTAACAAAATCGCAATGCTGACACCATTCATCTTCGTCCCACCAAACATGGTCGCCCTTTCAGCCGTGGGGGCGTTATAATGTGACGGTCAATCCCACTATTCATTGGTAAAAGAGTAACCCAAGAGTTGGCGGTGGGTAGTTCTCCAGGGTTCGTAACTCTGAAATGCTAATTAGAAACATCAACAACTACAAAAGAACATTTCATATAGTCTATATCCCTCCCATTAATATAAAACTCAATTACGTATGGTAAGCGGCATCTTACACTTTTTTCTTTTGTACATTTAATCACCTTTCAATCTATTCTTCGGTATACCTACCCATCTACCTTTGTACATATGGCCAGGTGGTTGGGGCGCTCCACTCGCAATTTGAGGGTTGCAGGTTCGAATCCCCGTCCCACCAAACATGCTCGCCCTTTCAGCCGTGGGAACGTTATAATGTGAAGGTCAATCCTACTATTCGTTGGTAAAAAGAGTAGCCCAAGAATTGGCGGTGGGTGGTGATGACTAGCTGCTTTCCCTCTAGTCTTTCACTGCTAAATTAGGGACGGCTAGCGCAGATAGCCTTGTGTAGCTTTGCGCGAAATTCTAACAAGCTTCTCAAATGGTGAATGGTTCACCCAGGAGATTTGTTTATTTTATGTTGTGTTCATTCTAGTTGTAGTTTGATGTTTTATTTAAGTTCTAATAAATAATTTTACATTTTGATTTAGTACTTTTTTTGTCTATTTTTCGAATTGGAGTGAGTGAGCTGTTGTGAAAACCTTATAGCGGTGAAAAATATTGGAAAAAGTTGCGAAGCACTGATCTACACTGTAAGTATATTTTGACTTATTACGTTTAAAAACATTGGCTTAGAAGTATCTTTTGCTAATTTTAAAAAGTTTTTCTTCGTCTTCTAAATAAGCCACTAGGTAACTTCCATACTGTTCCGAAAATGATAAGAGCATCTGTATTGGAGCTGCATATCCTTCTCTTCCTCTTCTAGATAAGCCACTAGGCACCTTCCTTACTGTTCCAAAAATGATAAGAGCATCTGTATTGGAGCTGCATATCCTTCTCTTCCTCTTCTAGATAAGCCACTAGGTAACTTCATACTGTTCCAAAAATGATAAGAGCATCTGTATTGGAGCTGCATATCCTTCTCTTCCTCTTCTAGATAAGCCACTAGGTAAAGAAATTCTCACTAGGATTGATCTGTTTGTTTGTTTTTAAGCATAATCCTGCACAATGGAACAACTGTGTATGTACACCGCGGAAATAGAACCCCGAATTTTAGCGTTATCAGCACTCAAACTTACCGCAGAAGCAACAGAGTTGAACACTTCGAAATGTTTCAGGTAATTATTTCATAGTTATTAACACAATAATGGCGAAAATAATCAAAATATTTTTGAAGAAATATAGAATTAGTTAAAACCAAAAATATTTATAAATTACGATTTTTTTTGTTAAGTAAACTTTATGATGAAAAGGATATGCAGCTCCAATACAGATGCTCTTATCATTTTTGGAACAGTATGGAAGTTACCTAGTGGCTTATCTAGAAGAGGAAGAGAAGGATATGCAGCTCCAATACAGATGCTCTTATCATTTTTTGGAACAGTATGGAAGGTTCATATAATCCTCACCAACGATGCTAGCTTATGCTAAAATATTAACATTGAATCAAAACGCTATCGATATCATAAAATTCCCATCAATGATGTTATTTTGTGTCAAAACACTAAGATTCAATCGAAACACTATAAATATAATCAAATCCCCACCAACGATGTTAGTTAACTTCAATTTTAACGCTATAAACCCTTAGACTTACCGCTGAGCTACCAGGGGGGCTAAAAAGTTGTTTAATGTGGGGTCACCAGAGGGCTGAAAGAAGAAAGTTTGAATATTGTAACTTGCCTGATAAAACATTGAGATATTTTAATGTCTTTGCACAAAACTAAGATGTTTATTTATAAGCATAATTACATTAATTTACTATTACAAACTCCAAACTCAAGAAATTTAATATACTTTGAAAATTGTGTCTCTTTGATGATTTACCCAAATCTTCTTTCAGTACTGTACATATGTTAGATAGATAAATTTGAAATAAATAATACACGATAACACATTTGTTTAAAAGAAGATAATACAGTACTTTTTTAGTTAACATATATATCATATATGAACTGCCCCCAGTGGCAAAGCGGTATGTCTGCGGACTTACAACGCTAGAAACCGGGTTTCGATACCCGTGATGGGCAGAGCACAGATAGTCCATTGTGTAGCTTTGTGCATAACTATAAACAAACAAACATATATGAACTGTCAGAGTCATGTAAATTTGTTTACTAAAACTTTACTATTAGGTGCCATTTGGATCTGTATAAAGCTATATTTATGTTATGCAAGTGATCAGTCTTTAGATCTTCACTGAGAAATTTGAGCTCTACCAACATCACACATTAATTAGGTACTCACGGATCACTTTACTGGTGCTTTCCAAATCGTCGAAGTTTGAAATCTTTAATTACCAGCTGTTTATTTTTTTTTTGGTCATAAAGCTTAGCGGCCTGACATAGCCTGGAGGTTAGGACACTCGACTCATAATCTGAGGTGCGGGTTCGAATCCCGTCACAGAATATGTTCACACTTTCAACAATGGAGGCGTTATAATGTAAAGACCAGTCTCACTTTTCGTTGATATCGAGTAGCTCAAGAGTTGGCGGTGGGTACTGTTGAAAATCTGCCTTCTCTCTTTCTATCGACAAAAAATATATATAAAGGATAAGGGTTCTATAGAGCATATGTTCAAATTTCTGTTGCTGTTCCAATAAGCTTGATAATTTTGGTGTTCGTTTGTTGGAACATAAAATTTATGAATAGTTCAACAACTTCTACCATTAATGGCTAACTATAAATTTTGAAAATGGGTTCATAAATACGACTTTTAATCTATTCTCCACCAGGGATAATAGTTTGTTTGTTTGTAGTTAAGCACAAAGCTACACAATGGGCTAGTTGTGCTCTGCCTATCACGGGTGTCGAAAGCCGATTTTTAGCGTTGTGTGTTTGCAGAAGTGCCGCTGGGAGGGATACTAGCTGCATATATTTGGTATTAGAAACCTTACGAAACATAAGATAGTCCAATAATTATTTTCTTATTAGTGCCGATATAAATCTGGTTAGGGTGGATAGAACACAAAATTGAATGATTTTTATTATCCTGTTTCGCTAAATTATTGAAAAGTTTTATGTTTTTATTTGTTTGTTGTAAGTACAAGGCCAAACAATGGGCTACCTGTGCTCCGCTAGCTGGGGGTATCGAAACCCGATTTTTTTTTGCGTTATAAGCCCTCATACTCGCCGCTGAGCCACTGAGGGAGGGGCAAACATTTTTGTCCAAAACACTAACATTGAATAAAAACACTATAAACAAAATGCCCGTGGTGGGCAGCGTACAGTTAGTCCATTGTGTTGCTTTGCGCTTAACAACAAAAGAAACAAATTTTTTATTTGGATTGCATTTTTGGTTGTTTTTTTTTTTGCGAACTATGTATACAACAAACTGATGGTAAATACATATGTACAGATTTTTTATTCATGGGTTTGGAAATGACAAACACTAGAGAATAATAATTATCTCGTAAAAACTAAACATGACAATTAGACATGTTACGCACGAACAAGTCAACATTAACAAATGTAAATATATGAAATACGAGACCTACAAATTTCGTGTCACTAACTAAATGTGAATATTCTGAAAAAGGAACATTCGTGTGAAGGCTTTCAAATCGTTATTTACAATTTCTCCTTCTGTTTTTTTTTGTACCTATTGTTTAATTTAGATTTATTTTTTTAATATCCACTTAAAAAGAACAAATACAAATAGAACAAAAAAGTCCCCCCCCTCCGAAAAAAGGTAGCTTAGGGGTACCAGACCGAATCACCTTCTTATCAACAGTCTGA
>NW_013668291.1:134228-135702 GCF_000517525.1 Limulus polyphemus
GTATAGATACGAAGACAGGATTTACTGTATGATACGAAGACAGGATTTACTGTACAGATACGAGACAGGATTTACTGTATGGATACGAAGTCAGGATTTACTGTATAGATACGAAGACAGGATTTACTGTATAGATACTAAGACAGGATTTACTGTATAGATACTAAGACAGGATTTACTGTATAAATACGAAGACAGGATTTACTGTATAGATACTAAGACAGGATTTACTGTATATATACTAAGACAGGATTTACTGTATAGATACGAAGAGTGGCATGAAAGGGAAATTCAAGATATAGTTTCGTCACAATCATAATTGAGTTTTGATTTTTTTTTATTGAAGCAGTAATAGGAGCGCTACTTTAACAACAAACTTTGTTTATCATGGAGTGTGACAACAGTTAACTGGTGTAATTATCTACCTGTCTTGGCTGACTGGCTAAATTATGCACTGGTTGATTGGTTATATAATGAACTAGCTGACTTGGTTTCTTCAATATCTTTATGTATTTATCTCTTCAATATGATAATAATAATTACTGTTACACTTCGGGGTACGAGTTCGATTGAAAATCAGATGGTGTTACAGATCATCAGATATGTCTACACAACCAAAGATTCTGGGCAGGAGACAAATAAAAAGAACACGGGAAATAGGGAGACGGTATTAATACAGTCGATGCTATAATATACAGGCTAGCTACGTTCACGGTATGGACTGGTGATTCTGTCTTCTCTTAGCCTCGATAACTGGGTTTATTCTTTATCTGCACGAGTGTTCCGGCCATCTGTCACCCTTACTGCGACCTGTCGCGTTAGTGGCTAGTGCGCCACATCCTGGAGTCGAGTGTATATATATATACAATAAATTGGTTGGTACCCTGCTGCATGATGCATATATATATATATATATATATATGTTTGTATGTATATACAGAGAGAGTGCAATAGAAGTTCTTAGATAAGGTTTAGCTGTTAATCAATAAATTCAACCACTAAGTACAGCCTAAGAGTTTGTACAGTCGAAGTTCACGATGTTGAGACACTTCTGATACGTGGTGGCGGTCACCATCCAGGACACGTGTTATGCTAAGTGTCCAACAACTGACAAATATAGGCTGGCTTCAGTCACGTGTTTTTGAATAAGTGTATGCGCTTCCCAGTGAAAAGACTGTCTCCATTTTTAAAACATTCCTGTTGAATTTACACGTGTTACGTGAGTAAAAGTCAAACCTATTTTTATTTAATGGTAACTACTAACAAAAAAAAGAGACTTGCAACGGACTGCAACAAATAACTGTTTTTCAACGTTACACAAGGTAGTGCCTATAAACTACCATTGATAAGTATTTCTGACAACGTTACAGAGGTAGTGCCTATAAACTACCATTGATAAGTCTTTCTGACAACGTTACAGAGGTAGTGCCTATAAACTACCAATTGATAAGTACTTTCTGACAACGTTACTAGA
>NW_013668291.1:136388-140214 GCF_000517525.1 Limulus polyphemus
GAGGTAGTGCCTATAAACTACCATTGATAAGTATTTCTGACAACGTTACAGAGGTAGTGCCTATAAACTACCATTGATAAGTATTTCTGACAACGTTACAGAAGTAGTGCCTACAAACTACAATTGATAAGTCTTTCTGATAAAAAGTAAATTAACAAAACAAGTGACCTAGAAATAATCCAAGTTGTTATAATAAACTGGTTGTGGAGTATTCAATGTAATGTATCAATATCTTTGAAAACTTACAATTTAAACTTATTAGATTGCATTGAACCATCGGCTGGGTGGCGTTTGTTTGTTTGTTGTATTTTCGCGCAGAGCTACTCGAGGGATATCTGTCCCTAACAAGAAGTGATAGACTAGAGGGAAGGCAGTTAGTCAACACCACCCAATGCCAACTCATGGGCTACTCTAATCGAACGGGTAGATTTGACCGTTGCTCTTATAGTGCACCCACGGATTCGAAGTGCGGAGCACAGTGTCTTTTTGTCGGTGGTAATTGGGCGCAAATCACGGAACCTCAGATACACAGTGCGGCATACTAACCACTGGTCCGTGTTAAAGACATTTTCGGCCTCAATCTCCCAATAATATCTTACATGATTTGAACAGCTTAGGGTTCTAAGGCTAGTCCTAAATTCATCTATGAACTAAACTAACAATGTAAAATGATCTTTATAAATAAATAATAATAAAAAAAATGAAACTAACTATAAAACAAAATGGAGTCATTACTTGTAGAACACGTAAAACAATAAAACGTAAAACAATAGTCGTTTGCTACTGATATTCAAACTGCTAACACAATACACAAACCGTGAATTCAAACTGTTAACACAATACATAAGTCGTGAATTCAAACTGCTAACACAATACACAAACCTTGAATTCAAACTGCTAACACAATACATAAGTCGTGAATTCAAACTGCTAACACAATACACAAACCGTGAATTCAAACTGTTAACACAATACATAAGTCGTGAATTCAAACTGCTAACACAATACACAAACCTTGAATATATTTGAAAATCACTTTCATGTATTTGCTTTATTGCACATTCAACAGAATTAACTGGTCTGCGTTAAAAAAAAGATGGAAGTTATAAAAAGATTGAAAATCACGAACAAAACTACACTAGCCGCTACTTAAGAAAAGGGCCCGGCATGGCCAGGTGGTTAGGTCGTTTGATTTACAGTCTGGGGGGGTCGCGGGTTCGAATCTCCGTCCTACCAAAACATGCTCGCCCTTTCAGCCGGGGGGGGGGGGCGATATAATGTGACGGGTCAATCCCACTATTCGTTGGTAAAATAGTAGCCCAAGAGTTGGCAGTGGGTGGTGATGACTAACTGCCTTCCCTCTAGTCTTTCACTGGTAAATTGGATACGGCTAGCGCAGATAGCCCTCGTGTAGTTTTGCGCAAAATTCGAAACAAACCAAACCAAAACTCGACTCGCAATTTGCAGGTTACGGGTTCGAATCTTCGTCACCGAATATGATCGCCCTTTCAGCCGTTGGGGTATTATAATGTGATGGCCAAACCCACCATTCGTTGGTAAAAGAGTAGTCCGAGAGATAGCGGTGGGTGATGTTGACTAGCTGCCTTTCACTTCTTTACTGAGGACGGCTAGCGCAGGTAGCCCCCGAGTACCTTTACGCGAAATTCCAAACAAACCAAATTAAGATAAAATAAGAAAATTCCAACTACACACTGTATGCCGTCGACGAATGTGAATAGAGGAAAAATCGCCCAAACAGATTGAAGTGAATAGATGGATGACTTTGTTGTGAATGTGGGTTGAATGGGTGGATTTATGGGTGAGTGGGCGGATTAATGAGTTGGCTGATTTATCTGTGACGTAAACTGAAAACATTCAATCAAAAACACTTAAAAGATGTAAAATAATTTATATATATATAAAAGAAAAACAAATAACTAAAATTTTTACAATTCTAATCAACTAGCTCTTTCTAAAGTGATCAGGTTGGTGTTTTCGTTGTGCATTGTGCTGATCAGGAACCCCCCTCCCAGAAACACAACAAAACAGAGTATTGGTTCAGCTATACATGTACTGTTACGAGTACTTCATAAGTATTTACACTCAGTTTCAGTTATTTGTGACAACCAGTTGACTGGTTCTCAAAATAGAACTACTTATAGGGGATGAACGTCTTACTTTAAGGCACACCGTATAGAACTAAATATGGTCAGTTTAGTGGTTGTGATGAACCCATTCAGCAGCAGTACAGTCGGCAAAAATGACCCCTCGCTACTTAAACCCTGTTTTTCAAGATGAAACAGTTTCACATGCTAAATGTTTACAGGTCGAAAAACTTCAAAAACAAGGCTTGTCCTATGTAGTATTCATGTGATACCCTTACCCACGTGTTTATTTGTTGACATAGACAGGAGTGGAAGTTTGGTCTGAAGTCCCTAGACTACAAACTTGAACGACGCGTTTTTTGTTTCTTTGTTTGTTTGTTTTTTGTAGGTTTGAATAACTGTTTCAGATAGGAGCTCTAACAAGTTTATTTCAAGTAGGGATTATATTCAGTTGACATCTGTTGCTTTTAAAATGCAGTCCAGCCACTTTATTTAAACCGAAACATTTCATACAATAAAGATTTCAGTTTACTACAGGTAGTAAACACTGAAAAAAGGAAATCCGGTTACAGGGAAACGAAAACGTAAGTGGAGATATCTTGCATACCTTCAACTTATGTTGTTGTTTTTTCACAATTATAGATAGGAAAGCGACTAAGAATAACTCTAACAATAACATGAAAAACTATCACTAACATGAAAAACTCTGTCACTAACATGAAAAACTCTGTCACTAACATGAAAAACTCTATCACTAACGTGAAAAACTCTGTCGCTAACATGAAAAACTCCGTGTTTATCAGGTGGAACTTGTGGCCTGTGTGAAATGAAATCTAGCAGACATGTTTGGGTTTGACCACCAGCGTAAAAGAAAGACTTAAAAACTTTCTCCAAACGAACCGTGAAGCAGCAACTATACTAATATTTATAATATTTTAAAATGCACATAGAGAGAGAAAGAGTAAAGCGATTCGCAATCAAACTTAGCGTATTTTTCTTATTTCATTCAGACCGGGCATGACATAGCGGATAGCGCGTCCGGACTATGAATATGAGGGTTTATGGTTTGCATCCCGTTGCCTCAGAAACACGTTATAGCCGCGGATGCACTATAACCCAACAGCTTGGGCTGTTGGTACTGTTGACTAGCTGCATTTCTTCTAGTCTATCAGCTCAAAATTAGAAACGGCTATGCACAAATAATGCTTTGTGTAGGATGTTATTTGAAGTTAAGCACAAAGCTACACAATAGGCTATCTGTGCTCTTCCCACCACGAGTATCGAAATCCGGTTTCTAGCATTGTAGCTCTGCAGACATACCGCTATGCCACTGGGGGGGCCTTTATGTAGGAGCTTTTCGCGAAAATTCTAAAAGTGAAATAAATTCATCCCGTCATATAAAGCTCATCTCCAGTCCTTGGAATAAAATCCTTACCGAATTATCTAAGCTAGTATAACACCCGTTCATTATATTTCAGATAATGTTTTTGTATTATATATACATATATATATATATGTATATATATGTTCTATTTCAATATATATATATGTTCTATTTCAATTAGGCCCGGCATGGCCAGGTGGTTAGGGCAGTCGACTCGCAATCTGCTACACGAGGGCTATCTCCGCTGGCCGTCCCTGATTTAGCAGTGTAAGACTAGAGGGAAGGCAGCTAGTCATCACCACCCACCGCCAACTCTTGGGTTACTCTTTACCTAACG
>NW_013668291.1:140235-147764 GCF_000517525.1 Limulus polyphemus
ATAAAGTCTACATCTCTAGTCCGTTAGGTAAATAAAATACCTTACCGTAATTATACTAAGCTAGTATAACACCCGTTCATTATATTTCAGATAAAGTTTTTGTTATTATATATATATATATGTTCTATTTCAATTAGGCCCGGCATGGCCAGGTGGTTAGGGCACTCGACTCGCAATCTGCAGGTCGCGGGTTCGAATCCCCGTCACACCAAATATGCTCGCCCTTTCAGCCGTGGGGGCGTTATAATGTGACGGTCAATCCCACTATTCGTTGGTAAAAGAATAGCCCAAGAGTTGGCGGTGGGTGGTGATGACTAGCTGCCTTCCCTCTAGTCTTACACTGTTAAATTAGGGACGGCTAGCGCAGATAGCCCTCGTGTAGCTTTGCGCGAAATTCAAAGACAAACAATCTATTTCATCGGAGGTTTGGTCTTAACGTAATTCTTTCTTTATTTAAATGTTAACTTAAGGGTTTATATAATGTTTAAATTTACATGATATCCATTATTAACATCTTATGGTGGTTTTTCTATTCTTAGAAAATAATGTTTAATGTTTCAAGTAAACTGAGATATTTGTTATTAACTTTTGATAGAATTTATCATTCCAAACTTTCTGATTGGATCATTTTCGTAAGAAAAAAATATCCAGAAAGTCCGTATTTCAGACAATGCATTCGTGCCTAAATTTTCATACCTTCAAGTCTTGACGATAACATATCCCTGAAGTCGGTATTTCAGACAATGTATTCAAGCTTTTATTTTCCTATCTACAAGTCTTGAAGAGAACATACCTCTGAAGTCAGTATTTCACTTTCAGACAGTGTCTTCCTGCCTAGATTTTCAGATAAACGTATTATATATATTGCGATTATATTACAGTCTGCTAAATATACTGCTTCAGCCCCTCAATTAAATCACATTATTAAACAATTTACTCGATTAGTTATACTTACTTCAACTGTATATCCATGATCTTGGTATAGTATTTGTACTTATAGCCGTGCCTAATTTAAAACTACTGAAAACCCAGCCAGTCAGTAGCACCCTGTTCTTCACCATCTACGTTAAGAGATTGACTGTCACTTATACAACACACTTACAGCTTAATTGTTTGTTTGTTTGGAATTTTCGCGCAAAGCTACACGAGGGCTATCTCCGCTGGCCGTCCCTGATTCAGCAGTGTAAGACTAGAGGGAAGGCAGCTAGTCATCACCACCCACCGCCAACTCTTGGGTTACTCTTTTACCAACGTCACATTATAACGCCCCCACGGTGTGACGGGGATTCGAACCCTCGGCCCACTGATTGCGAGTCGAGTACCTTAGCCATCTGGCCATGTGGGCCTTTTACAGCTTAAGGTGGGGAAAACATTTTATGGTATTCCCCGAATTCGAACCCGGTTCGTCAGCTTCGGTATCCAAAACTTTACTACAGGGTCCAACTTGGTAGAATAGTATAGGTTAATGAACTTCAACGTGGACAAAATTTAGAAACTGTTTTAACAAAATGACGCCATTAAGTTACTAAATAACAATTATAACAATAATTCAACAATAAAATTACGTGTTGTTGTAGAAGAAATCAGAAAATTTTCTGTATTTTATATTTGTGTCTTCTTCTCTTGCGTATATCCTGTTAAACAGTCCTTAATTTCCTGTTAAACAGTGCTTCACCAAATCGCAGAGAATAATTTGTTTGTTTGTTTGAATTTCGCGCAAAGCTACACGAGGGCTATCTGCGTTAGCCGTCCCTATTTTAGCAGTGTAAGACTAGAGGGAAGGCAGCTAGTCATCACCACCCACCGCCAACTCTTGGGCTACTCTTTTACCAACGAATAGTGTGATTGACCGTCACATTATAACGCCCCCACGGCTGAAAGGGCGAGCATGTTTGGTGTAACGGTGATTTGAACCTGCGACCCTCAGATTGCGAGTCGAGCGCCCTAACCACCTGGTCATGCCGGGCGCAGAGAATAATAATGTTTACAGTATTAATATTACATTGAAGCTTTATATTTTATGCCCTTTCGATTTAAACTAAATATAAGGTTTGAATGTAATGTGAACACTGTGAACATTATTCTGTGCACTTCAAGAAAATTGTTTTTTGGTTGTTGTTTTTACACCACAACAGGTACGTAATATAATATAACCACACCTTTTGAATACTGAATTTTATGAGCAATATAAACATTCGGAAAACATCAATCTTTATTTGAGAGGGTCAAATTTATATAAATGACAGAAATAACAAATAAATGCAGCTACTACTGAAAAAAATACTGAGATCGTTTCTGTATGTTACAAGTATTTTAGCCCCCTTGTGGCAAAGAGGCAAGTCTCCTGACTTATAACACCAAAAATCTGGTTTCGAAATCCGCGGTGAACATTGCAACTATTTAAACAAATTTTATATTTATTATAATTAATTATTATCATGGAAACTGTTCCATAAATATATTTATTTTCCATAAATTTTAATGAGAAAATGCGTATGAAATATTAAGAAAAAAATATAATTGAATTGTTACTATAGAAATACTTTTCTGAAAAGTTTTAGGGAAATAACTTACATGGAAAACAAATTAAAATATAGTACAATTGAAACTGGTTCATAAACATATATTTCCAATACGTTTACGGAGATAATTTAAATGAAAAAAAAATCACAAGAAATTTTCAATTTTGGTTGTGGAATCTAAAAGTGGCTGAAGAAATCTATGTTACAGTTGCTGTTTTCACAGTTATCTTTATTCTTGAAATGTGTGTGCACAAATGTGGGAAGTGTACAAACTGTATCTTAGGTTTATTTGTCTACGTGCGATAGATTTTGCTCGTACAATGTAGTTAGTTTTACTAAACGTCGTTAGATGGCAGGATGAAAATCACAGAAGAAATGACACTTGTACAAGATTAATGAGAACGGTCATGAAAAATCAAGAAAACGTTTGAAGAATAGAACAGACTTGTTTTGAATAGAAAGGGGAGGAACTGAAGTCACGTGCTGCCGCTCAACGTCCAGCGGGGAGGCAGAAACACTTGAAATCTGGACACTGGTCAGGAGTAGTGTCGTTTGGGCAACAAAAGAACCCATCAAACCTAAACTCAGATTTAAATGGAGGCCTTTTGAAGCATATTTTGTAAGTTTCTAAGGTTTCTATAACAGCCGGAACAAATTAGAGTGGACCTTATTCTGTGTCAAACGAAGCGTGGGTTTTTGTAGAAGATAGAGAATTTGTTTCCAAGATGGTTGTGGGCATGCAACGTAAGTTTTTAGTACTTCTAACACATTCTTTTATTCAGAACTTAGGCTTCAAAGTACAGTGTATAAAATCTTTATTTTCAAATTTCTAAATTTTACTTGAATCTCTGCAGCAACATAAATGTCTGAAATTGTTTAGTTATTAAAGCCTGTTATCCACAAAAGTTTCCAATACATATTTGGTTGCAATAATAAGTTCTATACAGGGCAGAAGTTGGTTTAAATATTAGGGCGTGGAGTCGGAACGTAGCAGTAGTGTACAACAAGCTACCACCAGTAATGATTTCAAATGATATTTAGTATAATTCTTTGTATAATTAAATAAAGTAGTTTATTTAATTAGTGTGATGATAAGTGTGAAACGAGCATTTTGCATATAAGTGGTCAAAACAAACTGGACCAAAACTGGAGACGTCATTCACGAAACTATCATTAATTTTTGTCTTTTTTGTAAAATCAATTCAATTTGCAAATGATATGTTAAGTTATGAATTCAATGATTGATGAACGCTGGTCAGTGGTAAAATTATGGACTTACGATGTTAAAATCCGAGGTTCGATTCCCCGCGGTGGACAGAGCCCAAGTCGTCTATTGTGTTGCTTTGTGTTAACAACAGCAACGGATGAAACTGAAAAAGTTTTGTGACACAGCTATAAGCATTAATATTTTATTGTTTTACTATTCCATATTTTAATTTTAATTTCATTTATTTTGTTCTTTTTAACCACCCCGACGAGAAATTAAAAAATGTATTCTTTGTTCTGAGCTACATTTTTTAATTTAGCGCCTTCATTTTCTGTTTCATTCTGGCTGTATGCATTGGATATCTGTGATATTTATATTTAGTCTTCTGCTATAATAATTGATATCCATAATTTTTATGGTATTTGTACTATTTAATTTATTTTGGTATCAAAACAATGGATATCTGTAATTTTTAATTTTAGTAATGTATTGTAACAATGGGTATCTGTAACTTTAAATTTCAGTCATGTATTTTAACAATGGATATCTGTAATTTTTAATTTTAGTCATGTATTGTAACAATTGGTATCTGTAATTTTCAATTTTAGTCATGTATTTTAACAATGGATATCTGTAATTTTCAATTTTAATCATGTATTGTAACAATGGATATCTGTAATTTTCAATTTTAATCATGTATTGTAACAATGGATATCTGTAGTTTTCAATTTTAATCATGTATTGTAACAATGGATATCTCTAATTTTCAGTTTTAGTCATGTATTGTAACAATATATATCTGTAATTTTAGTCTTGTATTGTAACAATGGATATCTGTAATTTTAGTATTTTATTATAACATTGGATATCTACACCTGAGTATGGAAGCACATTATGCTGATATAATAATAAGTTGGCAAACAATGATTTATAATCCTAAAGAAATAATTTATTTTGGGGGGAACATACTACATGTTTCGACAGAACATTGATCTGTCTTCTTACACATAGACCGGTGTTCTGTTGAAACTTGTTGTATGTTCCCCCCAAAATAAATCACTTCGTTATGCTTATAAACCGATGTTTGCCAACTTATTATTGGATATCAGCTATTTTCACGGTAATTATATATTTTTTTTATTTTAACCTTGTACTATAATAATGGATATTTGCATACAACCTATAAATTATATTCCATTGTAATAAATTCAGCGAAGTGAAACATAAAAATAAATTATGAAACTTCGGTTCTATTAAATATACGCTAATGTTAAGTATGTTTGTATTAATCTATGAGATTGAGATTAAGATCATTGTTATAACAACAAATTCGATTTTCCGGTCTAATTTTAAATTAATGAATATTAAATTATATTTTCTTTGTGTATTTCATTTATTGTATTAAAATGCAAATTTTGTACGAGCGATATTTTGAAATACTGTAAGATACCAACAAAGTAATAAAAATTCAGGTTATTAAAACAAGTTAAAAGTGGTTAACGAAACCAACAAACAAAACCAAGGTAGATGGAGCTAATGTAAAACAAGTAAAAATTGAAAAAAGTAAAGAAATAACAAAAACCTAAAATAAAGAAGAATTACTAATGATAATCTGACAGCTTATGAAAAACGTAAAAAAAGCGATACTAAGAGAAGGATTGAGATAAAACAAATGATAAAAGAACCTGACGGTTTAGAACACTAAAATACGTAGAAATAGAAAGCGAAACATGAAAAATGGAAATACTAAAAGGAAAAGAAAGACTAAAATAAACTTACAGATTGGGGTTATATCAGAGACTAAAAAAAAAACAAAGGATGAAACTTAAGATAACCATTAAACTAAACGAGGATGAAAACTTAAGATAACCATTAAACTAAACGAGGAGGAAACTTAAGATAACCATTAAACTAAACGAGGAGGAAACTTAAGATAACCATTAAACTAAACGAGCAGGAAAACTAAGTGAAAATACGATAAATTAAGAGATGGGAGAGACTAAGAAATACTGAGAGTCTGAGAATAAAGAGTACTTATAAGAGAACATTTCGGAAAAAGCTTGGAGAAATGTAAACACTAAGAAATTAAGGTATGTTTGGAGACTAAGATGGACTGGACGTTACGGGAGGTAAAAAAAAAAGATAACTATATTTGAATTTATGCACAAAGCTACACAATGGGCTATCTGTGCTCTGCCCACCACGGGTATCGAAACCCGGTTTATAGCGTTGTAAGTCTGCAGACATACCACTGTGCCATTGGGGGTCAGAAAACTATATAGAGGTAACATAATTCAGGAGTTTAAATTTATTTGTGATTTGCAAAGAGAGTCTATAGAAAGACTGTCTGATTTTGGATTTGCCTTGAGTTGTGACTTATCTACTTTTTAACCCTGTTTTGTAAGTACAGTGAATGAGTTTGGATTGATAACGACATCTTTCTTAATACAGACCTTGCTCTCAACATTATCAGGTTTTCGTAAAGGAACTTATATTTAGGCTCCCCGGTGACTCAGTGGAAAGCTGAAAGGCTTATAACGCTAAATTTCAAGGTTTGATGCCTGTGGTTGGCACGGTACAGATAGACCATTGTGAAGTTTTGCACTTAACAAACGAAAAATTAATATTTAGATTTCCTTACCTGATACACTTCTGTACAGAAATTTTCAGTTACTTAACTTATAGTGGGTAAAAGGGAGGGAGGTTTTATTTGTTTGAAGTTAAGCACAAAGCTACATATTGGGCTATCTGTGCTCTGCCCACCACGGGTATCGAAACTCAGTTTCTAGCGTTGTGAGGTCGCAGACATACCGCTGTGCCACTGGGGGGGGGGGGCAGAAGGAGGTGTTAATAAGTTTAGATTTTATAAAGATGGTGGATTTATTTATAATCGCATTATTTCTAATACTGTAAGAAAATATAGTAACAAGGAAGACAAATAATTATATCCGATTATGGAAAAAATATTTAGCCTCTTATGATAGTGTAGTTTTAGATTTGTTATTTAATCGTGTTAGTTCTATGTCTCCTACACTGCAAAACCAACAATGACTTTAAAACATTTTTCAACAATATAAACCAGGGTTCGTTCGTTTCAGAATTTCATGAAAAGCTACACAAAGCACTATCTACACACAGCCGTTCCTAATTTTGAAGTTATAGACAATAAATAGGGAAGGCAACTAGTCAATAGGACACACCCCCAACTTTTGAACTACTTTGATCGAATAGCTTTCTCACGGCCTCAAAACTTTTTTTTTCTCTTTTCGGAAGTGGATCGCGAACCATAAATTATCGGGTTCACAGACTTCGCGCGCTAACCACTGGACCATAAGTGGCCCACTCTGAGAGAAGCGACTTTAAGGCTTAAGCCACCCATTAATTTAGGTGAAGCATATCTGTGTTCTTATGATGTGACTACAGATCCTTCGTTTCTTACAATTTTCTGCTTGATTAATCTTAAAGTTCGGGTGTTTTTGTCACTCAGACTGTCCCGTGGCGAAATAAAGTGGTCAATACAAAACACCATTTGTCCTTCTAGTCTATAAGGCTCTGAACAAGAGATAGTGGGCTCATAACATTCCCACACTTGAAAGGTGGTCTAAACCGGAAAACGGGTATGGGGAAGAGTTTGTTTTGTTTGTTTGTTTTTTTGAATTTTCGCGCAAAGCTACACGAGGGCTATCTGCGCTAGCCGTCCCTAATTTAGCAGTGTAAGACTAGAGGGAAGGCAACTAGTCATCACCACCCACCGCCAACTCTTGGGCTACTCTTTACCAACGAATAGTGGGATTGACCGT
>NW_013668291.1:148764-156338 GCF_000517525.1 Limulus polyphemus
ACCGCCAACTCTTGGGCTACTCTTTTACCAACGAATAGTGGGATTGACCGTCACATTATAACGCCCCCACGGCTGAAAGGGCGAGCGTGCTTGGTGTGACGGGGATTCGAACCCGCGACCCGCAGATTGCGCCCTAACCACCTCGCCATGCCGGGCCCGTGGGGAAGAGAAACGTGTCTCTTAATTCGTCTTGCCCTTTCGCAAATAACTCTTTCAATTATTGAAATATTTGAAGCCGTCTCCAGCCATTATTAGTCTCAAAGTGGATTCCTCGTTATCGAATTATAAAGACTATGAAGTGAAGGAGAAATAACCAACTAATTATTTTAACAGTGAATACAGCAGTTTTTTTTATAATGATTAGTTTGCATTTACGATAATATTGATTAATTGAATAAAGAGTGACTTTTATATAATCAGTTATAGATATAGGAATACATAATTTCAAATATATAACTTGCAATCATTTCTGGATGCAAAATACTGAATATATAAAAACCGTTCACATAATCCATCTTCCATGATGGCAAAATACAGAATATGTAAAAACCGTTCACATAATCCATCTTCCATGATGGCAAAATACTGAATATGTAAAAACCGTTCACATAATCCATCTTCCATGATGGCATTTTTTTAAGAAACATGAAAGTAGAATTGTGATAAAAAAAAAGTATAACTTAATAATTACTAAATACATCAGGACTTTTGTTTCGCACAAATAACTAATTATATTCTATATATTTTACTTTTTCATAGGCCTTTCCCCCCCCCCCCCCACCAGTGGCACAGTGGTATGTCTGCGGACTTACAACGCTATAAACCGTGTTTCGATTCCCGTGGTGGGTAGAGCACAGACAGCACCTTGCGTAGCTTTGTCCTTAGCTTAAAAAAAAAATTTTTTCGTAGGAGAAAAAATAAAAGAAAAGAGGGAAAAAATAAGAGGAAGTTATAAAATAAGTTATTACATTTGCTAAAGTAAACATTGAACCATAAGATATAGTTAAGACGAACTGACACTTCAGTGTGTTAGAACATTGAGAGTTAAACTAAGACATTTCAAAACCGCGCACACATATTCATACACTATTTGGTTTGGATTTTTTTACACTTTTTTGAGTTCCTATTTGTTGGATGTTTATTATATTTTTAACCTTGCTAAAATAAACAAATATTTCAAGTCCGTACGTAAGAGACCAAAAAAATTTATATTTACCAATTGCTTATAAAGTAATTCACCCTCTAAATAAAAAAGGTCTATATTCCGAAAGATCTCGGTTTGCTTGTCGGGTTTTTTATTTTAGGTTTGGAAAAACTAAATATATTAAACTTCTTTTGTAGTTAGTGCTGCCATCTATCAACGATGCATATTACAAGTGTGAACTATATATTATGCAACACTTGAACTAAATGGTCTGGTCAGAAACTACAAGGTTCATCAGGTATAGCCATGAAAAATTTTGAACTACTTATCAGAAGAATGGTATATTGTACTTGTAATTCAGTAGTCCGTAGGACATTTAACTCTGTCTTACTACACAAAAAAATAGTATTTTAAATCATTTACGCCTAGAAAAGAAAAACTCTTATATTATGTACTTATTTAACAAAAACTGCATCTGCAGTTAATCGGGTTTGGCTGAAAATATGGAAAGTATTCTGCGGTATATCGTGAGCTCGAACCTTGGACCTTTCGATCCATAACCCCACTCTCTATAGAGAGGTTTTCCAGAATCAGTGAATATAAAATGAAAAATTTTATTTAACATTTTAAATAAATAATGAACTAAATTAAATAACGATACCCTGTAGGATAAAGCCTGAAAGGCCCATCACAGTATTAGAAGTGTATTATTACAAAATATGTGATGTGACACACACGCGCTAGATATTTTTTTAATCCCACCGTATTAAGGCATCTTTAGGAACTTCCAAACATCTATGTTGATATTATCTCCAAATTACTTTAAAAGAGAACAAACATATTATATACATGGGGAGTTAAATGTCTCGTGTTTAGAATAAACCCACAATAAAAGTTGTTATCAGTGCCGTATTCAAAAACAATTCGATGAGGGGGGGAGCAGACGAATGAATGGAGTATGTGAAAAAGGAAACTCAAGAAATTAATATTTATGTCTCAGCACAGAGACATTCTAATGGAAAACCAGAATGTCTCTGTGCTGAGACATGTAACGATGGAAAACCGGAATGTCTCTGTGCTGAGACATGTAACGATGGAAAACCAGAATGTCTTTGTGCTGAGACATGTAACGATGGAAAACCTTGCTCAAAATATGGCTGAGTAATTGACCAAAACCCCTAAAATTACGTTTTTATGTTAGTTCTGACTCATCCTCCTAAAAAGACTCAAAATAAGCAAAACCAACATTTTATCATGTCAATGTGTTGAGCGCATGAAATTATATATTTGTGCTAATTTTCGTCTTTCACCTTTGACCCCATAAAATACTTAAAAAACATTTCTCCATAAAAAAAAGAAAAAAAACAACTCATGGCGTGTTAAACCAAGGTATAACCCTACATAGTTTCAAGTCAATCCGTCGAGAAATGTAGGAATGGCGGTCGATTGAAAAGTGTTTGGAAGAAGAGGAAACGATGGAAAACCAGAATGTCTCTGTACTGAGACATGTAACGATGGAAAACCAGAATGTCTCTGTGCTGAGACATGTAACAATGGAAAACCAGAATGTCTTTGTGCTGAGACATGTAACAATGGAAAACCAGAATGTCTTTGTGCTGAGACATGTAACAATGGAAAACCAGAATGTCTCTGTGCTGAGACATGTAACTTTACATGGGATTTGGTACAAAGATACTTTTCTACAGGTCCCACACATTGACAAACAAAAATAGTGGACTTGCCCATTTTTAGTTAATTATAAGAAGGTCAAGATGACACAAAAAGTATAATTTTGTGACAATTACTCGGCCGTATTTCTATCAATTTACATGGGATTTGGTACAAAGATACTTTTTTACACATCACAAATAGAGATGTAGGCAATTTTGAATTTTTTGTCTTTGGCTCAATTTTTCAGTGAGGATAGCACAATTTTGGGTTTTCATGAACTATCCATGTGTATTTCGACCAACTTACATGAAATTTACTATAAATATACCTTCTTGCAGGTCCCAAGCAGCGACATAAACAGTTTTCGTTTTTTCTATGTTTTTCTCGGATTTTCTGGTATCCAAATTGGCCATATTGGGATTATGAGTCGGAGACACGTTGCAGTCGATCGCAAATGTTGGCCTCTTTAATCAATTTATTTTTCTACATTTCGATAAACAATGTATAGGTAGGCTACTATGGTAGTGCTCTCCAGAGAACTGGTTTAAAAGTAAATCTTTAGCACTCGCTTAGGTACTATTAGATGGCACTGCATGTAATGAATGATTCAATAAAATTTTAGTGAGGGCGTTTCTGTTAGAGCACAACAGTTATATGTTAAATATCTATAACATTTGTTGAATTTATAACAGTCGTCAACAGAACATGTGATATTCCTGGTATTTATCATTTGATATATTCGTACAAGTATTATAAAAGTTCAATAGATCATCTTACCCAAAATCTTTCCTATTTTTTTTATCTTCTAAAAACAACCTGATGAACTCTCAATCAATATTTCTCTCACTACCCTTTTTTATTCTCTTGTTTCAGATCCACTTATTTATTCTGCTTAACAGGAATAAAATAATTTATTCCAGCTTTTTTTCCTTCATTGTGCTTAACAGAAATGAAATTATTTATTACGGCTTACTTTTCTGCATTGTCTTTACCAAAAATTAAATTATTAATTCCGGCTTTTTCCCTTTATTGTCCTTAACAAAAATTTAATGATTTACTCCAGCTTTCTTTCCTTTATAGTCCTTAACAGAAATGAAATTCATTTATCTACAAGCTGCCCAGTGTCAGCTAACAATGCGAAGAATTAAATTGTGGCGGAATGCTACAAGTTCTTCAAATACCTATAGGATGATATGTTTCTTTTTTGTGAGTGTCAAACACTTAATTACACCAGTTCGATTTTCGATACCTCACTACTATAAAGGCTTGGTTTGGTTTGATATTTCAAAAGGAAGAAGATTCGGAGTTTGGATTTTGGAACAATTGTTTCGAGATTGAAAAGATAGGATTCGATATCACTTCTGCAGTTCGTCTTGTTGCTCGAGTGCGGTTCGTTTTGGTGAGTGTTTTTGACAGTTATTACTTACTTGTTTATTACCTTTCATTTGTGTCCATGCATTCTGGGTTGCCTCAAGTTGTTGAGCGCCCAACTATGTCGGATCAACCGGGTTAGTCTCCTCGTCGTGTTCGTCCAAAACCTTATTCCCGACCCACGGAGGGTGTACCTCGGAAGCCTGCAACCCTTGGTGTTTCTCCATCCTGGGCCGACTGCTCGGACTCGGATAGCTCTTCAACTACGAGGGATGTCCCGCGACTGTCGTATGCTGCCGTTGCCTCATCGTCGTCCACTGGTTCAACTACCTCTACTGTCTCCTGCTGGTTCTACTTCGTCTGCCGTTCCTGCCTCTACCACTGTTACTCAGTCGATTCCTGCCTCCACTCGATCCGGCTATTCTGGTGAAGCGCTCGGACCTATGGAAACTACTGAAGCTCCTCAGATTACTGTGCTCCTACTTTCGGGCATGGATCCCCCGTATTTCTCTACCAGGACCCTCTTTCTCGTACTTTCTAAATACTGCCTTCGTTCTGACGTTCATCAACTAATTGTAACAAGAAATGGCATAATTGTGAAAATTGGTAACCCTCAATTGTGTGTTATACTGCTTAATAAAATGGAACTGCTTAATCTGGGTCAATCTACCATGCTCACTCAACTTCGCTCCCCTGCTCTAAAACAATAACCTCCTCCTCGTCGTACACCTCTTTTATCTTGTGTCATCCGTGGTGTGGATCCTGGCATCACTGAAAAAGAGATCCTTTCCGAACTTCTACTTGAAAATATATCAGTCAAGAGTGCTATTCGCATTCAAAATTCAGGTCCTACCTTCATGGTTCGTATTTTGGCTGAGAATAGTGACACTATAGATCATCTCCTGTCTAATGGAGCATTTCTTTTCCATCAACGCCATCGGATTGAAGCTTCCCATTCCCCGCCCTCCCCCAGGCTCTTCGCTGTGAGAGGTGCCTATTATACAACTCACATACCACTGCTAAATGCCCTAACCAACCAATTTGTTCTCATTGTCGCGGACCTCATCTCCTTCGCCAATGCTCTCGCTTAAGCTCTCCTTCCTTCTGCAACACTTGCTATCTTGATCCTCCTACATACTCCTTGTGGGTAAACCTACCCACAAGACTGATGATCCTGCTTCTGTTGCTCCAGTACATACCACTGATACCATTACCCCCTCCGGACAACTGTAGCTATGTCTCCTACCATGGAGGATACCATCCGTTTCATCACATTAATACTACAGAATGTCCTCTCCTTCCAACGAACTTTCGTTCTAGATCATATTATCCGTGCTGCTAAGACTGTTTTTCGCCTTCACATGCAGACCACTTATTCTGGACTTGACTCTCACTTTCTATTTCGTTGTCTATGGGATCCGGGAGAGACTACAAGTTGAAGTTTTTATTTGTCAATATTCGCTCTCTTCTTCATAACCTCCCCTCCTGGAGATCTTGTTAGATGGCGACTCCTATGATTGTGTTCTCCTTAATGAAATTTTTCTGAAACCCACTCAAAGGATCCATCTGTCAGGGTACACTTTTCATCGCCATGATCATCCTATGGGTCGGGCCTGAGGATGTGTGGCAATCACTACACGTACTCGCCTTCCTGTGCACCTACATTCCCTTCCACAGTCCACTTACCCTGAGCATTTGGTAGCCACTGCTTACTTCCCATCTCGTATCATCACTATTGCAACTATCTACATTCCTCCCAGAGTTCCCTTGCCCAATGCCTTTCTCTCCTTTCTGGACCACTCTTTTTGCAACTATGTTCTTCTTGCTGATGTCAACTACCACAGTAGGACCTCTGCAGAACTTGTCCGTTTTCAGTCCTTCTTATGTTCCCTTTCTGGTATTTTGCTACCCCTGTCTGCCCCTAGTCGTCCAATTTCTCATTCGTCACCTGATATTGTCTTTGTTTCTTCCAACCTGGTTCCTTTTATCACTCTCCAGATGTGTCCTCCCATTGGTAGTGATCATCTCTCCATAGAACTTTGTGTCCTTTCACAATCCTTGTATATTTCTCGTGCTTCCCGTCGGACTCATCTAAATTTTCGTTCTGCCAACTGGAAATCTTATGCTTCACACTTTGCTAGTGCCATACCAGATAAGGATCGACCTCTTACTACAGCAGCCGATGTTGACTTCTTCGCCATCTTACTCGCCACTCTTCTCTCTGATACCAATGCTTTACACATACCGATTTCTTCTTCAGCTCCCCATAAAACATCCTTACCTCGTAGAGCTACAGATCTGTAACACCACTCTTCCACTTTATTGCGTGAATGCCGTCGGTTTCATGATCCTTTGTTGCTGCAACGATCCCGATCCCGGGGTCTTCAACATAAGACCCGTAATTTTGTTCAGGTAGTCCAATGTCAGCGGTGGCATCAGGCCTGTAACAAACTCGGTCATTCCTCTTCTTCCTCGCAATTCTGGAACCGTTTTAAGCTCCTCACAGTACAACGATGCTCTCCCTCCTATCCTATATTTGTTGATGGTGCTGCACCTTCTACATCTTTTGACAAGACCAATCTTTTTGCTGATTTTCATGAACAGAACTTTCAAGTACCAGAACGTCATATTCTTGACTACAGTGACACTACAACCACCGTTAACTGAACCGTTGCCTCCCTCGTTGACCTTACTCCTAGTTCTTCTTATGTTATTGACAATGATTTCTTACATGCTCCCATTACTGCAGCTGATGTCCGGCGGGTGTTGAAGAACAGACGTAACTCTGCCCCTGGTCCTGATGGCATCACATACTGCCAAGTCTGTCATGCCCCTCTGCAATTCCTTCGACTTCTTGCATTGTTCTACACCTTTCTTCTTTCCTCAGGATTTTTTCCTGATTCCTAGAAGTTATCCACTATCCTGCTTTTTCTGAAACTGGGTAAACCTGCTTCTAATTTTAATGTTTATTGTCCTATCAGCCTCACTAGTGTTTTCAGTAAAACCTTTGAACACATCCTTGTGGCCAGTCTTCATCAATACATATCTTCTCACAACCTGCTGCCTCATATGCAGGCGGGATTTCGCCCATGCCTTTCTACTTTGGATCAACTTCTTGAATTGTCTGACTCACTTTCCAATCATTTCAACACTCGAAAACCCTCCTGTATGCTCCTGTTTGATTTCCGGCGTGCTTTTGACTCAGTTTGGCATCAAGGTTTACTCCACAAACTGCATATGTTACATTTTTCTATTCCCTATATTCCTCTCATCTCTTTTCTACACAGGCGGCACGCCACTATATCCACTATATCGATTGATGGGATTTTCTCAAGGTTATGTGTTGTCTTCCCTTCTGTACATTCTCTATGTTGCTGATATGCCTTGT
>NW_013668291.1:156883-170141 GCF_000517525.1 Limulus polyphemus
GCTTTTTTTCCTTTATTGTCCTTAACAGAAATAGATTTATTTATTCCGGCTTTCTTTCCTTTATTGTCCTTAACAGAAATAGATTTATTTATTCCGGCTTTCTTTCCTTTATTGTCCTCAACAGAAATGGATTTATTTAGTCCGGCTTTCTTTCCTTTATTGTCCTTAACAGAAATGGATTTATTTATTCCGGCTTTCTTTCCTTTATTGTCCTTAACAGAAATGGATTTATTTATTCCGGCTTTCTTTCCTTTATTGTCCTTAACAGAAACGAAATGCGAAAGTTATATGGGTCATATAACTTGCAATTATTCTACGACATTAATCACATTAGTGTATCACAATACTGAGTTTAACTTCTAATTTTGAAAGATAACTCGCTAATTGTTCAGCTTTCGACTCATTGCAAATATGTTTTAACAACCCGAACTGCGTTTAATATAGTCAATTTTAATTTTGGTATCTCAAATTACTTAATGGTGCGTTATAATAAAATAAGAAAAATTAACCGTGACAGTAATTTAGTTTGAAGGAAGAGAAAACAAACTTTACGTTTGTCTGTCCTTCCCAACTGGGGTGCTCGGAAACTTTTGTTCCCCTTCAACCCCGCGGGTGAGATTTAATTATTCTAGCGAATTTAGTTTTATCTTGTGTTTTCATTATAAGCCGAAAGGCCACAGTGTCCTCGGGAAGCCGCGAAGAAGGTCGGAGGAGGCGGGCGCTGCGTCGTTGTGTCCAGCGGTAGTTGAGTTGGAGAGGCCGATGAAGTTGCATGAGTTGTACAGATGAACGAACGAGACAGGAAGATCCATATGTGCGTTACGTATGTTATGTTTATAAATTACGTGGTTTTGGATTAGAATATTGTGGGTAAAAGAGTAAATTTTGATTTTGATGGTTTTCAAATTGAGTTCGTTTCTTAACATTGGGATGCATTATAGACCCTTTTCAGGGGGGCGGAGACTGTGGGTCCAATGCCCGGAAGAAATTTAGATGTGAGGGGGGGGGGACAGTAACGCCCGGAGAAAACCCATTTTCACAGGACAGACGCCGAATAATCTATCTGTCCTGTGCCCTGGCTGTAAGGCAATACATGATTAGTGTTATACATGCAACGTGATTCACTCTTTGTGTGCTTGTGTTTTTATTATTAGTAGTAATTACTGTGTTGTTGTTGATAGAATAGATTGTATGGTGAAATGTGTTTGGTGGGAGCGCTTGAGATTTTGTGTAGTTAAGCTGTTTCTCTTGTCCGCTTTTTATAGTATTTAAAGGATAGTTTTGTTAATCTATTCTTAAGTGTAGGGAGGTTGCTTAATTTGTGTACGTATTGTTCAGGGGTAAATGTTGTAAGCCTAAGGGCTAATCTTATGGCTTTGTTTTGCTGGATTTGAAGTTTTTATTGTGTACGTATTGTTCAGGGTAAATGTTGTAAGCATTAGGGCTAATCTTATGGCTTTGTTTTGCTGGATTTGAATTTTTTTGAGATCATTTTTGGGCATGTTGTAGGTTACTTGGCAGCCGTATTCTATGAGTGGGCGTACGAATGTTTGTATATTTTTAGGGCGGTTGAGGGTGCACAGTTTGAGTGTTTGCCCGCAATTAGACTTATATAGCTAATGCCTTTGCTGATTGAGGCGCGTGTGTTCTAAATATGTTTATTCCCTGTTAATCTGGTATCAAAGGTAATTCCTAGGAATTTAACATTGTTACTGATATTTATTTGTGTGTCTAATAAAAGAGTAACAGTAAATCCCTTATATTGGATAGTAGGTTGTAGGGTGCTGCTGGCTAGCTGCCTTCCTTCTGGTGAGTAAAGTTCTCAATTAGCAACAGCAACAGGTAGTTTTAGAGGAATTGCTATACATACAAAATACGATGTAGATGTTCATAACTCTTTCATAAGTATTAAATTTTACCAGCACACCTTGGAACCTCCAAATAAAGGCATAATTAGCAAACTTACGACTCGAAACTATGATATTCCTAGATTCCTGAAAATTGTTATTATTTGTACACTTTTTTTTAAGGATTCGACTTAAATCCACGGTAATTGATTCCCTCAATATTCTCTACCTATTCTAATAACGCAAACAATTTTCTAGTTTGACAGATGAATGCCTTTTACACATGTCATTTAGCTTCACGGAGTGGTTATACCAAACATTGATCTCACTATGAAGTACGATCATTTGTCGATATTTTTTTTCATTTTTTCTTTCATATTATATGTTACAAAAATAATCGTTTTTTTTGTGTGTTTGTTTTTTGTAATACACCCTATTATTCTGGGCAACAGACTGAAAATTTGGTTGTTGGTTTTCTTTTTTATTAAGGGGTTAAATTTTATGTGTCTTCTAAACTCTCATTTTAGGGTAAAACGAGTAAGTTAACGAAGCATTGCGGCCTTCTAAGCCTATAAAATGTAATCAAAACCGTGTGCTTTTAAAACATATTTTTTAATTGGTCCATTATTGATTTCAAATAGAAAAAGAGTTTTAGATTTCATACCCATTTCCTGGTTAAAATACTAAATAAAACATTTTTCTTTAAAGTGTTGAACACGGGTTGGTCCTGTGGTAAAGCAATGGGCTTCAGAACTAATTAGCCAATATCACAAAATATTCCTTCCATTTTAAAGTATAGTTGAATTATAAGAGTGACAGTTGAACCCTTAGTGTGGATGGAGAGTAGTAGGGTCAATAGTTTAAAATTAGAGATGTCGACAAATAGTTTTGGTAGCTTAGCCACAAATACAAGTACTCTAAACCTTGAGCTTGCTAATCTCAAGAAAATACGCGCAATGAAAAAATAATACCTTCTTAAGCATTTCAACTTTTATTTCCTAAACAATAATTTTTTTACAACTCGTTCTTTTTCTGGACACCCTTTTGAAGAACCTTCATTTGACCTCTGACCTGTAAAATTTCATAAGCAAAGTTCTTATGAGAAAGCCACGCTTATTAATCAGTTTAGGCTGTTGACAGTGGCAGCAAACATAAACCATAAATAAAATAAACAACAAATAGTTTTAAGAAGCTAATACATTGTGTAGTTTTGTGCTTAACTTCAAACAAACTCCTAGCCTCGTACATTAACCTGAAATAGATGAAAATGAATTGACAATGAATGTAACTTCGGGACTACCCTTATATTTCAGTCTCCTCAAATTACACAGGCCTGCGATGTTTTTATTGTCTTGAAATATTTACATGTTCTACAGTAATTCCTGTACGCTGAATCCGAAAATGATATCCATTTTTCTCCATCACGTACAGATTTTTCACAAAACGTCATATGTATTTTTACATAAGTGAATCATTTTCATTGAAATCGGGTCATAGTTTGTTATGCTTAAAATGTTGACAACCACTGGCTATAGATTTCTCTAGACCAATCGCAGCATGAGAGTCTTATCGATCATTCTAGAACCCAAACATATCAAACATAATGAAAAAAATGTTTATTGTGGTAAACGAAATAATAATTTGATCTAAGTAAGCGTTTTTTCTTCTTCCCGATTTGTAAAAAATTCTTACGTGATAGAAAAAAATAATATTATTTTCAAAATCTGCGTAGCTGGATTATGGAAAATCTGTTATGAAAACCGAAACAACTTTTGTGAAGTTTAAATTCGCAGGCCTATGTTACCAATTCTTTTTCATAAGGCTTTTTGACTGAAGCATATTTATCTCCGAATTTATTCCGTTAACATACATAAATTAACCTTTAGTTAAATAAATTAACCTGTTAGTGAGTAAAACCATGTTAACAGAGTGTATTTAACAAAAAATATGTCTAATTTCCTGGGATCCAGAAAATTATTATTTAATATAATCATACAATCATAGCTATTTTAATGTACTAAATGCGATTAGAGTATACATATTTCTTACTTATTCAATGAAATGTCCCCTATAAATGACAACGAGGATGAGACACTAAAGCGAAAACACACAAAATGAACATAAGGGTTAGACTTTCTTGTTTCGTTTGTAGTTAAGCACAAAAACCGACAATGGACAATTTTCGGTCTCTCCACCACGGAAGATCGAACCTTCGATTTTAGTGTTGTAAGCCCGGAAACCTACTGTTGACCAATTGGGGGACAAGAGTTAAGTAGTACTGTTATAAAAATTTCGGACAACTTTATTTGTCGTTAGGAGCAAAAATTGTGCTCAATGCGGGTCTCGAAACCTGGTATTTAGCGTTATAAGCCTGCAGACTGGGTAACTATTCTGACAAGTAAAAACTCTTTTACGATATAAAAGTGACACGTTGTATTCGAAAATCAAACTAAGTGATTAAGGAATATATCGTAATGTGCTTACTTTAACACTATTAGTGGAAAAACCCCAATGATGGGAGCTAAAATAAGCACCTGCGCACGCATGTACGAAAATAAGCACCTGCGCGCGCATTTACCAAAATAGACACCTGCGCGCGCATATACTAAAATATGCACCTACGCGCACATGTACCAAAATAAACACCTGCGCGCGCATATCCAAAAATAGGCACATACGCGCGCATTTACCAAAATACGCTGCTGCGCGCGCATGTACGAAAACAGACATCTGCTCGCGCATGTACCAAAAGAAGCACCTGCTCGCGCATGAACAAAAATACGCACCTGCGCGAATGTACCAAAAATGGTGTCTGCGCGCGCATGTACGAAAATAGACACCTAAATATTTTTTATCTTAAAATGAAAATTACTTTGCATGTTGGATAGGTAACATGTGAAAAGAAAAAAAAGGTATGAGAAAAACATTGCTTAACAAACCTTAAGAATTAATTAAAAAAATGATATTTTGCATATGAAAGTATTGTAATGTTAACTGATAATCTGTCAAATTTCGTTAACATACGCTTAGTAATTTAAAAGTTATAGCATGAAAACTATAACAAGCACAAAATGGATACGAGGTCGGTCCGATGGACCGAGCCTATGCTGAAAGGGTCAATTAATTAATTAATAGAGCGTATCGAAGGTTATTCAGACTGAACAAAAATGAATAAAAATTTAATATTTAGTTTTGCCCCCCAGTGGCACAGCGGTATGTCTGCAGACTTACAACGCTAGAATCCTGGTTTCGATACCCGTGGTGGGCAGAGCACAGATAGCCCATTGTGTAGCTAAATATTTAGTTTATTTAAGAGTTTTCCCCTGAGACGAGCAATGATTGAAACATTCTGTTAATGACAAGCAAACTATATCAGCATGACTAGTAGTTATTAATTAAATATTTTAAACTAGTTTTTTTATGGACTAATATGCTACCTTAGTATGCTCAAGCCTACAACACGTACGTATATATACATGTATGTATGTACGTAGAAATAACTTACAGTAAGATAAGCTGAACTCCTTTTCAAAAATATCACAAATCGTGAAATAGAAGTCGTAGTATAATCTCAAATTACGTTACATCATTCCTCTAAAAGCATGTCAAAATTATCGTTATCTTATGAATCAGAATGTTATGTGAAGTTTATATTTAAATTTTCGGTTTTACATTGTTAATAAGACGTGAAAACAATAAATAAACAACTTTCGTTTATCCAACAGCATAATCTGTACACTGACCAATTATGATAACCTTTTATCTTGATTTTTTTGAGTCGCTGTTGAACTCTCTTCAGATCATCGCGGAAAATAGTCCCTCATGTTTGGAAGTCATACTTGTTACTGATAGACTCTTCACGAGGCGATGACAAGAAGATTATCTGTTCGGAGGTGTTGAAAGACTACTTCTTTTGCCTTGTATAATTTTACATGAGGAATTGCTTTAGACAAATTACTGTGGTGTCTCTCAGCAGTGTACTTATCCACAACATGCGGGTAACATCTCCGAAGAAATCCTATACTCATGAAAATGGACGAATCAGATTAATGCTGTGCCTCTGTCAAGACGGCCTCAATTATTTACTTACAGACATGGGAGGTTTTTTCAAATAAGGGTGAAAATTATGGTTAAACTACAACGCTCACAATATTAACGCTGTTTGCTACAATTTTACTTTTGTTGTGAAGTCTTTCTTCTTCAAGCTGACAAATATTTCGGCATTTTGTAGAACCAAATGTGACATTTAAAAATTCTAATATAAACCACGTAGCTCATTCTGTATTACTTAAGTCTTAAGATGAAACCTATTACGTACAGAATGGCTTGGCAGTTAGCGTGCCAGGAGTGTGCTACCGAGAATTCAGGGTTCCCATCCTATTGCCTAAAAAAAAAAAAGCACGTTTCGCAAGTTGGGGTCGTGAATACTCTGTGACAGTGAAATCCAACTATTTGGTCAGGTAATAGTTATCTAAATATTTGCAGTAAGCTTGTTGACTAGCTGCCTTCTTTCTTTTCTGTTAGCCTTTGCGCGAAAGCCTAAAAACAAACAAACTCAAGTACATTTGTAAGAATAGACTGAAGAAACAGATAATATATTCATGATCATCTAAGAGAGATAACATGGTTTAATGAAACTATGGTCAACATTTTAAAGAGATAAAGCGATAAACAAGAGGAAAGTAATCTATTCTAATAGCCGTTTGTTTGTTTTTGAAGTTAAGCACAAAGCTACACAATGGGCTATCTGTGCTCTGCCCACCACGGGTATCGAAACCCGGATTCTAGCGATATAAGTCCGCAGACATACCGCTGTGCTACTGGGGGGCTTCTAATAGCCAGCCCAATTCCTAATTATACTTGCCAGTCTAATTCTCACACAAATTATTCTATTTACCGGTCCGATCCCTATGTAAACTCTTTTATTTACCAGTCCAATTCTTACATAAACTTTCCTATTTACCGTTCCGATCCCTACATAAAATCCTCTATTCGCTATTCTTATCCCTACATAAACTCTTCTGTTTACCAGTCTAATTCTTGCATAAACTCTTCTATTTACCGGCTCGATTTCCATGTAAACTCTTCTGTTTACCAGTCCAATTCCTACATAAACTCTTCTATTTACCGGTCCGATTTCTATGTAAACTCTTCTATTTACCAGTCCAATTCTTACATAAACTTTCCTATTTACCGTTCTTATCCCTACATAAAATCCTCTATTCGCTATTCTGATCCCTACATAAACTCTTCTGTTTACCAGTCCAATTCTTGCATAAACTCTTCTATTTACCGGCCCGATTTCCATGTAAACTCTTCTATTTACCAGTCCAATTCCTACATAAACTTTCCTATTTACCGTTCCGATCCCTACATAAAATCCTCTATTCGCCAGTCTGATTCCTACATAAACTCTTTTATTTATCAGTCCGATTTCTGTGTAAACTCCTGCTCAACTCTTCTCTTTGCCAGTTTCATTTCTATTTTTATATTTAGTTCTACTAGGTCTCTGCTCTTGTAGAGCTGTGAGGATCTGCATCACCAATATACTGTGGAAAATTATTTCACTTTGATTGTTCTTTTTTTCTTGACAATTATAAGAAAACTTCAAACTTATGAATTTCATTTGTTTATTTTATATTATACTTTATCACTAAAAACGATTGTTTTTTTTATATGTTGTGTTTTTTTACACATTTTCATGTATTTGTTGTAATATTCAGTTGAATATTAGGGCTTGTTTGTTTTAGCGCAAATATTCTCCACCACGTGGAATCGAACCCTGAATTTTAGCATTGTAAGTCCGTAAACTTATCGCTGACCCACTGAGGGACTGAATGCTAGTGTCTTGATCTTTTGTAATTATTACATTGGACACTTTGGTGTAGTAGAACGTTATTTTGCCATCACCTCAAACTGCCCTTTTAAAGGTTATGGTTTTACCTTCTTAACCCACATTTTAGCGTTACAACCCACCGACGATTAATATCTGACTCATTCCCATTTGAAGGTTTTCATATTGAATATCTCTTCCAATTTTACATCCTAGGCTGCGTACGTTGCATTTGGGGGGGGGGGGGGAGTACGTGCAAAACTTGTAGAACTGTAATTATATGGAAGTGGAATTTTCAACCAGTACGACTTCCTTACGCGCACATTGGCTAAATGGTCGAGTCGAATTTTCCTAGAATTCAGGTGTAATTTTGAACTACTTACCAGAGGGAAGGTAGCCAGTCAGCAGCACCAATCATTACCACCCAGTGGCACAGCGGTATGTCTGTGGACTTACAACGTTAGAAACCGGGTTTCAATACCCGTAGTGGGCAGAACACACAGATAGCCCATTGTGTAGCTTTGTGCTTAACTACAAACAAACAAACAAACACAAGGACTTTGTCCGGTTCTTTGAACTGGATAACGGGATTGAATGTCACTTTTGTGACAGTAGAAAATGCAGAGCGTGTTCAGCGACATCACGTTCGTGTTGTATTTCATTGTTATTCACGTTATTACAACCAAAGATAATATCAGTTTGAAATACTAAATGTTAACAAAAGATATAAAATATCCGACATCATATGTTCAAAATCGTACATAACCATTAAACCGAATCAATATATAGGATACCTAAGCCTAAATGAATATAGTTCTAGCACGAGTTAATAAAATGAATTAGGCACTTCAAATTTTACACTCCTCAAACGAACTTTAAAGATAACCTACATCAACTATTTACTAGTTTGGTTTCTATTCTTATGTTGAGTTCTAATTCTTTCTTTAATATCGTGCCCTCTTTATCCATATGGACTATATAAGTATAGATAAAGTCCATTCTAAACATGTACTACTATAGCTCGGATTGAGAGTTGTTGTTGTTTGTAGTTATGCATATATTTATAACACGGCACAGGCAAAGTCCGAGCACACAAACCACTAGGCCACGCCCGGCCTTCTCAAAAATAAAAAGATCTAAATTTACCTGTTCACGAAGGTACACGAAACATGTAACATTGTGAAGTTTACCTAAAATAGCTTAGAGTTAATGATATTACTTAAACCTAACATTTCTTTTAATCTGCTACTGGAGGTAAAAACAACCTCGTTATAACATAGCTTAGAACAGACATTTAACAAACCTCGTTGTAACATGGCTTATAGCAGACATTTAACAAATCTCGTTATAACATGGCTTATAGTAAGCATTTAACAAACTTCGTTATAACATGGATTATAGTAAGCATTTAACAAATCTCGTTATAACATGGATTATAGAAGACATCTTAAAAAACTTCGTTATAACACGAATTATATAAGACATTAAAACTTCGCTATAGCATGGATTATAAAAGACATTAAAACTTCGCTATAGCATGGATTATAAAAGACATCTTAAAAACTTCGCTATCCGAAATGAGCTCCTATTACGCAGTAATAAACTTCGCTATAGCATGGATTATAAAAGACATTAAAACTTCGCTATAGCATGGATTATAAAAGACATTAAACTTCGCTATAGCATGGATTATAAAAGACATTAAACTTCGCTATAGCATGGATTATAAAAGACATTAAAACTTCGCTATAGCATGGATTATAAAAGACATCTTAAAAACTTCGCTATCCGAAATGAGCTCCTATTACGCAGTAATAAAGTTATCTAACTCCTGATTTTGAGAATTAAAAACATTTTAACGGAAATCATCCGAAATGAGCTCCTATTACGCAGTAATAAAGTTATCTAACTCCTGATTTTGAGAATTAAAAACATTTTAACGAAAACCATCCGAAATGAACTCCTATTACGCAGTAATAAAGTTATCTAACTCCTGATTTTGAGAATTAAAAACATTTTAACGGAAATCATCCGAAATGAGCTCCTATTACGCAGTAAAAAAGTTATCTAACTTCTGATTTTGAGAATTAGAAACATTTTAACGAAAATCATCCGAAATGAGCTCCTATTACGCAGTAATAAATTTAAATTTATAAGGAAATAGAAATAGATAAAATGTATAATTTTTTTTTGGCACCTCTCCACTGGACACGTGAATTGAATATTTTATAGTTCGTTATCGGGTACATGTAAACGTGGCGACACGTGGCAAACGCCCGTTCTTTCGCTGCTCAAGTACCTTGATGAATATAGATTAAAGTTAATAAAGAAATGTTCATAGATTGAAAATAACATATGATATTGAAGACTTGAACATCCGTAATCCATCTGTTGGAAATTACGTTTCATATTATGCGCTCGACTTGTTGAAGCGGTAATTAGGGTGTGTTATAAATTAAAACTACAGATTAACTAAGAACTCGGAATGAATCGTCATCTCAAAACGTAAACAGAGAATCTTTGAAATGAAGGGGTTATACTAGTTCGACTGGAAGTCTATGCGTCCGTTTAAAATGTTAATTTCTAGAATATTATTCTCACTGCGTCTGTCGATGGAGCCAAGGTAAGTATACGGTTATATTCATAGCAGTCGCTTAACTGTTATGATTTATAGACAAAAAATAAAACTGATTTTATTGCGGTGAGCAAATTTTAGCTTAACGTAAATTTCTTGAAAAGAGATTTATTATGTGTATATAGTGACCGACAAAGCTCAGTGTTTGTAAGGTGTTTTTTTTTTTTTTTTGTCTTGTAAAAACGGACCTTTAATTACCGATCAAGTACATGAAAATAATGTGCATCATAAACACAGTCGAATATTGTAGTTCGGTAATAAAGATGCTGAGTTATTATAACATTAGAGCCAGGAAGATATCCATTGATACTACATTAATAAGGATGAAATGTTTTGGTACTTCAATGCCAAGCTGAATGATCTACAGGGTGTCCGAAAATTCTGGAACGATAAAGGATTTGCAGCTTTTCTTAATTTGAGACACCTAGTTACTTGTGGCACTTTCAAAGCACGAGGAGGTCGAGTTAATCCTGCTGTGTGGCAGAGAAGGCTGGTCCCAGTGGAAGGTTGCTGCCGAATTTAATGCACGCCATCTGGAGAGAGAGAAATACATCACTCACAGTGCTGTTAGCTAATTCTCGACGAGTGTCGGACCATTGACAGTTACACGAATATGCTTTGCAGTGTTTTGCTAATCGCTACTTCCGTATTTCTATCGACTCGAACGTCTGTATTCATGGGTGTTTATTGTAATTCACGTGATCAAGGAAATATACCCAGCATAAAATCCATTTAGAACTACCCGTATTTAGGTATTACTGCAAAGGATCCCCCCCACCACCATCACCTTAGTGACCCAGCGGTAAATCTAAAGGCTTACGACGCTAAAAATCAGCCCATAAAGATGCAAAACTGTAAAATGAGCTATGAATGGAATAATGTTCGAACCATGTTTTCACTATGTAGATTAAGGTTATGAAAGCAGCAGCAAACATTATATTTTCACACATCAACTCATTCTAAAGGCAAAGCAATTATACGAGGTGAAGATCAAGATATTGGAGCTTGTAACAAATTTGTCACAAAAGCAGAATTAGTTTGTTATGAATTTCACGCAAAGCTACACGAGGGTTATCTCCGCCAGCCGTCCCTAATTTAGCAATGATAGACTAGAGGGAAGACAGCTGGTCATCACCACCCACCGCCAACTCTTGGGCTACTCTTTTACCAACGAATAGTTGGACTGACCGTCACATTATAACGCCCCCACGGCGGAAGTGGTTTGGTGGGACGGGGATTCGAACCCGCGGATTGCGATTCGAGCGCCCTAACCACCTGGCCATCCCAGGCCAATTAGTTTAGTAACCTTACACTAATTTCAGTGAGCTTTTGAGCTTTCCACAGTTATATCATATTAAGATTTAATTTATTTATTTTTTGTCGCAGTCCGGTATAATATAATTTTAGAATAAAAAATAAATAAAGCAAACTTATGTTAAGAAATTAAAATAGCAAATACACATGCGCAGTAACTTGATTAACTTAAAGTATTTTGTGTTCGAATTAAACTTTCATTTTTATCTTCATATAATACGATTTGGTTCAGTGATCAATGAAAACAAACGATATCTCTTTTATGCATGACTGTACTACAAAGAAGAAAATCAAATCAATTTCAATTAATAGATGGCGCTGTTGGTTGACAAAACTGCCTTTGGGATTGTTTGGAGAAATACGAATTACATGTTTAACTTTACACATGCTTTTCCAAGTACAAATTGGTAGGTTTCAACAACTTTAAGTAAGGTCTTGTTTAAAGTAATTGGTACATGACTTTGAACTGCTTGCAAAAGAAATAACCATGTATCACGATGTTGCGAGATGATTCAGTAGATAATGATGGTAATTCTTGTTAGGACTTATGATTATTTATCTCATTATATTAACAAGCTGAGGTAGCCGTCTTTTGGCCAGGTTATGAACTTAAAAAAAATGCGAGTGTAGATGCTATGATCAATAACACAAAAATCCTAACTTTCACACAATTTATTTATAACATAACATATTATTACAGTACTATTATTATTATATCACCAAAAGTTCTGTATAAGCTTAAAGAGCTCAATATCTACATACTTAAAACATGGTATATACTGTGAGATGGTCAAGGTGACTTTGTAGGAAGAGGTAGTGGCCAAAGTTGTGGCGGCAGGTGTGCTTTCTACTACCTGCTTTCAACGCCCAACTCTTAATGTCCTTCAACAGTGTTTCACGTGATTAATCAATTGATGGTCATTGGCCGCAGAATTGTCTTACAGGCCGAAGTTGAAAGGTCACGGGTCAAACGCAGGAAGTTTGTATAACTCAAGAAACGGTTCTTCATATTAGATTCATGGTGGCTGTTGGAGTAAAAACTTCAGGTGAGTTTATGTATTATTGCAATAGTAGCGGCCATTTTTTGTCATTGCATTCCTCCATAAAGAGTGCTAGCGCACTCTCTGAGATATGTAAGTGGTTTGTGTGCCTTCCCCTCACACTGTGTGTATGTTGTGTTATAGAAAATGTAATAAAGTTTTTCTGCTGTTGTTGTTGTTGTAAGGACGTGGCACCATCTTTGACTGTCCCACCGGGGGACGGAAAATTTAATAAAGTTTTCTTTGTTTGGTGTAAGAACGTGGCACTATATATGAATGTAATTAACGTTAACTTATGACAAAGATAATAAATGCTCAATAACATCAATAATGGGGTGGGGGAATTTGTGAACCCCCATTAACATGCCCCTTGTTCCACACTATCATCCCACAAAGTTTGGTTGAGATTGGCCCAGCGATCTAGGAGTAGTTAGATAAAGGACAAACAGACAGAGACACAGATTTTTGTGCTTTCTATATATATATATATAGTTAGTATTTATTTAGTTTTTCGTTTTGGTGTAAGGACGTAGCGCGATCTATGAATGTAGTTAACGTTAACTTACGTACAAAGATAATGAACGTTCAA
>NW_013668292.1:0-1511 GCF_000517525.1 Limulus polyphemus
TGTTTGTGATTGAACTGATCACTTTTCTCGAAATTCGGCGCTTATATTGATATTGGTATTTGTGATTGCACTGATCACTTTTCTCGAAATTCGGGCGCTTATGTTGATATTGGTATTTGTGATTGCACTGATTAAGCTATAAGATGGGTTAAAAGAAGCGTGACAATTTGATATTCATATATATATGTTTTACCAATGAATAGAACAACTATTGGTACTCGTACAAAAATAAAGAATAGAATTGGTACTTTCCAAATGCTCTAAAGTGCGTCATCTGAAACCCATTTATCATTATATTATCTGAACGTTACATTATGTATAAATTACTTTTGAATTATTCGGAATTGGCTTCATACAAATGCATAGGTTGAAAGTGTATTATTCACACACATCATTAAGGAAAACCACGGTAAACCCGAAACTACGATAACCTATTTTTAATGGTTTCAACGAACACTATTTAGTTGTGTGAAAGCTTGTTTGAGGACAACGTTCGATCAGCTAGCGCAAGACGTCATCAGGGATCCCAGATGGAGTACTATCAGTCCACTACTTAAGCTTTCTACTTAAATACCATGTTAGCGGTTCATGTGTTAAACGTGTTTATTTCAAGTTAAAATAAAAAAATCGAAGTGTTATATATATATTTGAATTGTTCAGTTAAACCTGCCTGGTATTAGTTGGAACGGTTAGTTGTAATAGATTACAACTTTTAGTAGTTCCAGTTTAGGTGAATATGTTAATTAAAGTAACCCAAAACTGTTTCAATCTACCCGATTTAAGATGTCACTGTAAAGTAGCTTGTTTGAGATACTCAATCAAATCTAGATTAAGGACTAGCTGCGTATAGCCTTTTCTAATTTTGAGCCGATGCGTTAGACAGGAAGTAGTTAGTCAACAGAATTCACCGACCTCTCTTGGGCTACTCTTATCTAACCGAATAGTGAAATTTGACTGTCACTCTTATAAGCATCCATAAACTCAAAGTGCGAATCGCTCTTTTGCAGCAACAGGACGCGAGTCATAATCCTACGGATTCATACTCAGATTTCAGAAAGAAAGAAGCAACGCTCTATAGTTTTACGTAAAATTAATGTATTAAACGAAAGAGTTATTAGAAAGTTGTTCAGAAAGAAAGAAGTAACACTCTATAATTTTACGTAAAATTAGTGTCTCAAACGAAAGAGTTATTAGAAAGTTGTTCAGAAAGAAAGAAACAACGCTATATAGTTTTACGTAAAATTAATGTCTTAAACGAAAGAGTTATTAGAAAGTTGTTCAGAAAGAAAGAAGCAACGCAATATAGTTTTACGTAAAATTAATGTCTCAAACGTAAGAGTTATTAGAAAGTTGTTCAGAAAGAAAGAAGCAACGCTATATAGTTTTACGTAAAATTAATGTCTCAAACGTAAGAGTTATTAGAAAGTTGTTCAGAAAGAAAGAAGCAACGCTATATAGTTTTACGTAAAATTAATGTCTCAAACGTAAGAGTTATTAGAAAGTTGTTCAGA
>NW_013668292.1:2301-11845 GCF_000517525.1 Limulus polyphemus
AAACAAACAAACAAACAAGCCTTTAAAGTGTTAACAATAAATCACTTAGTGCCTTACTTAAGTAGAAGACTAGTCATTGTCTTTACTGTGTAAGAGGACGTCTTTTTATAAATGAGTAACATTTCTACAACATCAAATTTTCACGGATGTGCATTCTAAAGTTTTCTTGTTGGTCTTTCATTTTTCAAAGCAACACAATCAATATCTTTATTGAAACTCTCTCAGTAGTTATGTTTGTTTGTTTTAGAGTAAGAATTGTGTATAAAATAATCGTTGTTTTTACAATTTGCGAGTTTTTAAGTGAAATACTAGTTTTTGATTAGATTGTACTTAACTGAAAGGTGACACGTTAGTTCCTTGTTGTGTCGAATGCATCGTAAACAAGTAAAACATAGTTCTGAATGTGTGCGTGTGTGTTTTATTTTATAACAAAGCCACCTCGGGGTTGTCTGCTGTGTTCCCCCGAGGGGAATCGCACCCCTGATTTAGCGTTGAAAATCTGTAGACTTACCGCTGTCCCGCCGGGGGCTTCTGAGTATGTCGAAAGAAATTGGTTTTTGGTTAGAATGCATAGACCATAGGAAGCGAAAGTGTAATTTTTGATTAGGTCATGTAGATTAGAAAGGCGTAACATCAGTTTGTAACTGTTCAACAAAGACTTGAGAAAGTCATATATTACTCGTCGTTTGCAATGGATATGACAGACATAGCACTTCCAATCATGCTCTACCTGACGACCGTGAATCTTGAATTTAGCTCTCTAGCTTAGTTTCTATGGCAAAAGGCTTTATTGTGAGGTTGTCTTGTTTAAAGCACACCTCTCTTCCCTGCTAGTTTCCATAAACCGTCCAGTGTACGAAGACGATGGTTTCCCAGACCTCTTTTCAACAGTCTGATCACCCAGAAATTAATGGATGCATTGTCCGGATTTTTTTTCGTGTGGAATATAATGAATACCCATTTCATTCTCTGGCTTTTTGAAGTACGTGACGGTTGAATAGATATGTCGTGGAAGCAACTTGTGTACACGCGACTTATATCGTTTTTCCAGACACAGATTTTTTTTATTGTGTTGGGTACTGTTGCCTTGGACACGTGGACGTGTTTGCCACTGATCTTTGTGTTTGTGGATTCTCACCTGTTAAAGGTCTTGGTCCCCGATGTTGATCAGTTTTACTTTGTTTTTCAAGATATGTCCCCTTCTTGGAAACTCTCGATCCCCTGGTCTGAACACATCGTTTTAATATGAGTACATGAATATTATGTGTCGGAAAAGGCTGTTATATACTCTTTCAAAAAGCGATGAATTTTTTTCCGATGGCGTCACAATATCTACAAAACACAAAGAAAAATCATGATGTAGTTCTGATACATGCCGGTCCACCGCAACTTTATATCGGCTTTGGTTGTCACGTGTCTTGCTAATTTCCATATTCAAAATCGTTTTATCGTTATGTAAATGTTTTGAGTATTTTAACTTCAATCGACAGTGTATCCAAAACATACACAAGCTTCTGTCGTAAAGAGTTTGTTTGTTTTTAATTATGCACAAAGCTACACAAGGGCTATCTGTGCTCTGCCCACCACGGGTATCGAAACCCGGTTTCTAGCGTTGTAAGTCCGCAGACATACCGCTGTGCCACTGGGGGGCCTGTCGTAAAGAGAAGCGATGCAAGATGTCTACATGTGTCACCTAATCTAAATTATCTTTAGATAATTTTTTCACCTTAAAAATCGAGAGAAGAAATCATTTGAATTAATAATAATAATTAATTAATAATGAATTTATAACAAGAACCAGCATCATTGAACGCGTTTACTTTATTATTAGTATTTTAATAGCATTTTATCACAGTGACTCCAGTGAGCTCAGAATCTATTTATTGCAAGTGTTTGTTCGGAGTAGCTGAATGAAGTGTTTCTGATTATTTAGATTATCTAAGTGCTGATTATTTTACATTTAAAAAAAATTACGAACAAAATTAATATCTGTTATTTTATTTTCACGCTCTGAAAAGCTCATGAAAGAAAAGGTGATCTTTAGTTAATCTATTTTTTATATTTTGACATTTTCTCTGATAACAAGGAGAAGCTTATATTCTTACCATCATTCGAGTCGAAGAGTACAATCTGATTATCTTATACAGGTCCCAATCAACTCAATCAAATCCGCTTACATCTGATTATTGATTTCTGCCGTTGTTTAACATAAAGCTCATAGCTTGAAAGATCAAAGGAATCGAACTTTTTATTTTCAGTAGCTGAGAAACCTTACGGTTTGGAGAATAGCTCCAAAGTATCTTTCCTGGAGAGGGAAACGCTCTATTGCTCGTAAAAATCTTTAATTAATGAAGCTGGTTCTATCGGCCATCAGATTCCTTTTCAATACCAATAATGAATAAGATTAAGTGCTGCCATATCCGTAATAACGTAATTCCTGTATGCCAGGAATTTTAATCTAAAATAGTTTGTTTGATAAAATTTAGTAAAATAAAAAATAATTTATGAGACCTAACTTCGTATAAATGAGTTGTCGCCAGAACATTCAAAGTTACGATTCAAAAACCCTAATTCAAGAACATTTAGCAACTACGCTGGTCCGTTTTTCTTTTCGAATTTGTACTTAACACAGCTAGTAATCTTATTAGGTACATTGATGTCGCATTCTTTAGGAGAAAGGTAAACTCTGATCTTAGAATTCATACTATTTTTATACCTAGAGTGCCCAATAAAATTGCAATCGAGCATTTTGTTAATAATTGTTTTTTCATTGATATTATATTCGTTATATTTTAAATGTGTACTCTATGGACCTGTTGAATTTAATTCTGTGAACTACAGGCGCTCATCTCAAGTTTGACATTTACAACTGAACAACGAACAAAGATAGTAGAATTCTACATCGCCACAAAATCCTGCAAAAAAAAAGAAAGAAAAAAAAAAGACCGAATCAGTCTATCGTCGTCATTTCAGTGTTAAAACTCGACTTCTTCCAAAGGGGTTAATGCACAGATGATGTCTTCAAAGACAATCCGCGAACAGTTCAAGAACTGAAGGGAGTTATCCAAATCTTCCAGTAGAAACCTGTCAAAACATCGTCCAGAACCTTCCTGCCTCCCACTGGCACAGCAGTATTTCTGCGATCTTACAACGCTAAAAACCGTGATGGGTAGAATACAGATAGCCCATTGTGTAGCTTTGTGCTTAATTCAAAACAAACAAACAGAACCTTCCAGTAAGAATGAATGCCAGCCTGAGAAGATAAGATCGTAATGGGTCAGAAAAACATTTTCAATAACTAACTTGTGTGCAAATAAATAAAAAACTTATTAGAAAAACCTTCGATTGCGTTTTTTTTACTCACCCTGTATGAATGGAGGGAGATTCGGTTCCAATATATATACGCGAATACGTTTTATTGAGCTTTGTGTCAAGGCAACCAACGACGTCAGCATAAAAGTGTACTAACCCAAAGATAGCCCATACATGAGTTTCGATTCTGTAAATATTAGAAAATATCGTAGAAGAAAGTACTAGGCCTAACAAACTTGCATAAACACAGAACATAAACTCACAGTTCGCTGTGAAAAAAGTAATAATATCGTCAAATGATGATGATAAATGTAGTAAGGAAGTTTAAACTTAAATTATCTTATTAATATCTGGTCTGGGAGGAATTTTTTAAATTCGTAACTTGAATAGATTGCTTTAATAAATAAAAATCTTTGAACTTTTACTTCAATCATGCTTACATACCCTGTTTTTAATTATCAAAAGCTTTTGTTTTCAAATACGGGACGAGATGGAAAATAAATTAACAAAAACGTCTAATTATAAGAAGATTCCATTATGATTTATTCTTATTGTATGCTTATGGATGGTATTTTTACATCTTCAACTTGTCACATGGGCTTAGAACTAATTCCAATTTCCTCTCTTATTACTATTGGGATTACAGCCGAAAATGTCGTTCATAATGAAGTTACCTAAATAATGACCCAGTGCATTCTAATCATTACTAAGTTTAATTTTTCTTGTATGAATTATTTTCGTTTCGTTAGTTTGTTATGGAGGATTATTTTTATTAATTCATAAATTAATTATTAGTTTTGAAAAGAAGGTATTAATAATTAGTACTTTCATTTGTTTTTTCTTTTCTTTTCTTTTTAATATGTTGTCATAAAATTATATCTTCATAGTTTAAATATTCATACGTAGTCCATAGGTTTAGAAATAGTTTTTTTATTCCCTGTTTAACAACAGGATATATTCTAAAAATATTAGACTCTTATAGCTCCGTCCTATTGCTTTATATATATAATTCATCTAGTCAAAACTTCTACGTATTCATTTTTAATTCCTCGATTTTCATATTCTTCCTCATATCCACAACATTATTTTCATGCTGCAATAATGCAGTGGTTCTCTGTGCCTTTTGGGAATGACATAGAATAGGAGGTACGCGCTTGGGTCTGAGCCCCTGTATCATCTTTGGGCTCCTATATTTTCCCAGTGCATTTTGTCTACATAAAAATGGCGGACCGCTTGTTATATGTTTAATTGGGACCGTTATAATTTGTCTTGACAACTGTTTTCTTCACCTTTGTGTGCCATCTTTAATACAGATAAACAACAACAAAAAAAGTTAATTTTGTCGAATAGCGATGAATAATTTAATAATAAATAAAAACCCTTTTGAAATATTGTGAAAAATGCTTTCCAAAAATCATTCAATTTTACCATTGTTACCTCTTTCCCTTTGGAAAAGAGGTAACAATGGTAAAATTGAATGATTTTTGGAAAGCATTTTTCACAATATTTCAATATTTTTATTGAACACATTATAACATAAATGCTTATATAAATACGTACAATGATAGGTAAATTCACCAGAAAACTCCGTGATCTTCATATATACTCAGAGAAATACGCACAATACCAAACTACATCCAAACACGTTTAGAAAAACCTCACAGAAAAACTGGATACAATTTAATATGTAAATATATATATATATAATTTTTATAATGTGTGGCTTAAAAGTTACACTGGCAGGGGGTCATTATACCTCGTGGATACAGCAGGCCAGCAATAAGCCTAAAGCGATAACATTAATATTTATATACGTATAAGAGCGTAATTTACAAGTTAGGCCTATAAGGCGTAGTGTATTTTTATCTTCTTATTACTTCCCAAGGTTAAGTGTCTACTAAATATTTGCGTTTAATAAAGCGTACCAGAAAAACTTAATGAATAATTTTTGAGTAAAAGCTTTTTATGATTTTATGCAAATATAAACTTAAAAAGTTCCCAGGAAAACTACTCTTATAGAAATAGATCTACAGAGATTTGACAACTTTGTAATATAGTCTTACTTGTAAGAAGGATGAGTCGGTAGAAAGGTTGTTAAATAAGTCTTGTTGTCTATATAACATTCTTAATTCTAGAGATTGGTGAACCATGTTGACCCTTATTTTCCTAAATTCTTCAAACCTAGTGGAGATTTGTGTATGAGTGTCTGGGGGGGGGGAGATTATGGTCGAAAATATCGATTACTATAAGGCTAACATACTGAAGATTCATGCACAAAATAGTCAATGTAAAGTTTACGTATATACACATACTCTATAATGATCATTTCAATTGTAACAATTACTCAAGTAACAAATATAAACTAAATTTATTAAAACCCGTAAAATAATGCTGGTTGTTCTTAATACACTATTTTAATCCAAATCCTCGCTCATTAGTGTTTGGCAATTGCATATTGATAATAATTTCATTCAAAGATATTTTAATAAAACAACAAGTCCATTATGTAATAATGAGAATATACAAATAACATAATAATGAGAATATACAAATAACATAATAATGAGAATATACAAATAACATAATAATGAGAATATACAAATAACATAATAATGAGAATATACAAATAACATAATAATGAGAATATACAAATAACATAATAATGAAAATATAAAATAACTTATATATGAATATTCAAACTAAGATACTACCATTTCCTAGACTTCGCACAGATTACTATATGCTTTTAAGACGTACTTATAAAATGTACAGAATATATGCTGTTTTGAATTTCTATCATACAAGTATTTAGTTCTACGAGAAAATTAAAACGTGTAATTTTATTAAGCCTGCGAAAATTTCAGATTGCCTTAATTTAATAGGATTGTTCATAAAGATCATGTAAACGTTGATAATTCATATTATTATGTGCATGCTATTTTCTCATTTAACATCTGTGTATATTTTATGTTTTCTCTGTCGTTGTTCTTATGATTATGAATTAATGTGTTTATCTCAAGTGTGGAAATTACTATACAGTAAGAGTTTAAGCTATAATAAAACGTAGGTTTGATGTTTGGAAATTCAGAAGAACAAATATAAAAACACAGAGTGAATATTGAACACATAAATCAGATATATATTAAGCATACCTAGTATCTATGAATTTTTGTAAATTATAAATTTAATTTCAAAGAAAACGATTAATTTAGAATAAAGTTCAAATGAAATTATCTTATTATCCTAATGTTAAAAACTTGTTTATAATAACTGTTTATCCATTAATTCTAGAAACTAAGGTTTGAAAAAAAGAGAGTAAAATACGAGACCTTATTTGAGCAACAACTTAATAAATTAAAATGCGGATTTATATTGTGAAGAAAACGTCTCCAAAACGCCATATTTTGTTGTTTAAATCAAAAATTCCTTGCTTCCGCGTCGAACAGTAACCATGACATCACATCTTGTGAAAACTTTTCCGTTTACGATTCAATGATGCTGTAACCTTGGTTAGCTAAACACTAAATACAACATTTTCAATAATAAGTTAAAATACACCAACGTGTGATTCATTGTTTACAACAATATTTTTACGAGTGTAACAATATTATCCGGAGAACAGCTTAATATGTCCACAGGTCAAACAGGTACGTTATTAAATGATGCTATATATTCTTCTCACTTGATAAACTACACTGAGACACGAAAGAGAAATATAATTTAGATTATTATTTGTCTTATCGTGATCTGTACAACCTGTTCACAATTATATAGTAAAGAATCATGTTTTACTTATTTATGTTGTTATGGTTTCAATTCTTAATAGTTCAACAGAAGCTTTGAATAACAAGTTTAAATAGCAATCAGTCAGAAGGCAATAGATAAATTATTTTCACATTAATTCTAAGTACATCCTCGTCGTTACAATATTTATAATAGTAGCAGTAAGATTCAGTTTTGGTATTTCAAAGTTGAGAACGTCACGAATGATATCAAATGTCATACACCCAACACGTAACTCCACGTGTTTTCCTTGAAAGCTGGCTCTTTAAATACAAAAAAAACGTTAATATTTTCATTAATTTTTCAGTCAGTCATCTAAAGAATGCCCCCCAGTAGCACAGCGGTATGTCTACGGACTTACAACGCTAGAAACCGGATTTCGATACCCGTGGTGGGCAGAGCACAGATAGCCCATTGTGCAGCTTTGTGCCTAATTCCAAACAATCAATCAATCAATCTAAAGAATGTATTTTTTAAATCCAAAGTAATAAACGTTTTATATATATTACATACTTTGTGTATTTATTTGTCCGTTTTAAACCGCCATCTTGTAATTTCACACTTTTGAACTCCCAGTACGTTGTAAAACTTTTATTTTCCGCCTTAGAATATTTACTTGAGATCTAACACTTTGATAAATTCCATCCAAACTGGAGTGCTGACAGTTGTTTTAGCCAGTTCCGCAATCAACGAATTCCTTGAATCCAAACAGTAATTCTTTATTTACCGAAGACTTTTCAAACCAGTAAAATCGTCTATAAAACTCACCAGGTGGACTACTATTGGTGAATAATTATCCAATCAAAATCACATCGAAATTCTCTCGTACGTTTTAAATATTTTCAACAGACTTGTCAATTAATTGCACATTTTTGTGTATACTCGGTAGACACTACAAGAGTATAACAGTTCTCCGATTTAAAAAAAAAGAGAGACCGATCGTCCTGTAGCTACATTAATTTGATTTAATATATGTGTTAACACTATTAAATTCTTATATAAGCTGAGGAAGCGTTATTATGTTACGAACAATCCCACTATTCGATGTTAAAAAAGAGTAGCCTAAGAGATGGCGGTTGGTGGCGTTGACTAACCAACCGCCTTCTCTGTAGTCTATCACTGCTTGGAACGGCTGGCGTAGATAGCTCTCGTGTAGCTTTGCGCGAGATTCAAATCAGACCAGTGTTTATGTAATTAATACTTGAAGTATTCGGTTCTTGACAATGATGCTTCTACTGGCGAAATCATCGACGTAAGTAAACAAATATTTGTAAAACGTACAATCGTCTATATTTTTCTCAATTCTGTAATTAAATTCCTATACACTTTTGTGTATTTCACTCACTAGATAAGCAGCTTTAGAATATTCGTGTAGTTTGAGTTTTTATAAGAAGTAACGTAACCATTGTGACAGTTAGTCTAGATTTCTTTCTAAGATATCTTATCTGTAAATAAATATGTTGTTGTTTTTTCCACAAGAATTTGATACGCTTACTGTTATGAAAATAACTAAGTGGTTTCTTAGTCATTTGACTAGGCGTAAGCTCATCATTTGAGGATATTACACTTGACTTTACACTTGATTGTTTCAATTGACTTTGCTAAATATTTGTCCAGTAGTTACAATTCATAAATCGCTGGTACACATTTAAACAATTATAATCACAAACTTTCCAGTATCATAACAAAGGTATCTTGTTCAATAATGACCATTTACGACTTGTGTTGGATAAACTAATGCAATACCAAAGGTCACTACTTTGGTACTGAGATATTTCTTCAGTGATGGCTGTCCACGAATTGTTAGATACACTAATGCAATACCAAAGGTCACATAGGCCCGGCATGGCCAGGTGGTTAGGGTGCTCGACTCGCAATCTGAGGGTTGATGGTTGGGATCCCCGTTCCACCAAACATACTCGCCCTTTCAGCAGTGGGGGCGTTATAAGTGACGGTCAGTCCCACTATTCGTTGGTAAAAGAGTGGCCCAAGAGTTGGCGGTGGGTGGGGATGACTAGCTACCTTCCCTCTAGTCTTTCACTGCTAAATTAGGGACGACTAGCGCAGATAGCTTTCGTGTAGCTTTGCGCGAAATATATAAAAAAACAAACAAAACCAAAAGTCACTAGTTTGGTACTGGGATATTTCTTCAATGAAGGCTGTCCACGAATTGTTAGATACACAAAAGTATTACCAAAAGTCACTAGTTTGGTACTGGGATATTTCTTCACTCATGGATCTCCACGGAGTGTTAGATACACTAATGCAATACCAAAAGTCACTAGTTTGGTACTGGGATATTTCTTCACTCATGGATCTCCACGGAGTGTTAGATACATTAAAGTATTACCAAAAGTCGCCAGTTTGGTACTGGGATTATTTCTTCACTCATGGATCTCCACGGAGTGTTAGATACATTAAAGTATTACCAAAAGTCGCCAGTTTGGTA
>NW_013668292.1:12511-17573 GCF_000517525.1 Limulus polyphemus
TATTTGCAATTTCTTTCTTGCCAGATTGAGGAATACGATGTTTATTTCGTCTAGGTAACCCTAACTGGGATATTGTCATGAGTATAACATGTTACTGAATATCTTGAATATCTTTAACTCATCAAAGATATGACAGACCTAGAATTTTTAATTCTGTGATTATTTTTAATCATTTGCAGTTAATTTCTTCCAACGTCAAAAGTTTGATAGGCTTAGCCTTATTGACCATGTCAGTCTTTAATTATTTGCAATTTTTTTTTTTTTGCCAGATGGAGGAATACGATGTTTATTTCGTCTAGGTAACCCTAACTGGGATATTGTCATGAGTATAACATGTTACTGAATATCTTGAATATCTTTAACTCATCAAAGATATGACAGACCTAGAATTTTCAATTCTGTGATTATTTTTAATCATTTGCAGTTAATTTCTTCCAACGTCAAAAGTTTGATAGGCTTAGCCTTATTGACCATGTCAGTCTTTAATTATTTGCAATTTTTTTTTTTAAGGAAGCAAAATCTGTATAAAGGACAATGTTAGATAATATTTCTCTTCCTTATTTATTTTGTTAGTAAATCCCTAGTGACCTCAATACATTCTAATTGTATACCTTGCTTTGTGAAAGGCAATACTTGACTCATTTAACTGATTAAGTACTTGTAAAAGAAGTGGAAATGTGCTCTATTTCAGGGTGTTTTTATCCCCCCTTCTTGGGTCAAAAATCGCAAACAAATAGCCCATGTACACTATCAGGCAGTTTCTAGTTACCTTACCAAAAAATGAACCAGCTAGATCTGGGTGGTGGATGCTAGCACACACACGCATGATAAAAATAACGAAGTAGCTGAGATGAAGACAAGAATTTTTGAAGAAAAAATCCAATTTCGACGAAAGCAATAAACACGAAAGGTAACTAAGATATACGCATGGATTAATGTAAACAGACAACTTATACCAGACAAGGATCCATTGATCTAAAGAAAATGGCCCGGCATGGCTAGATGGTTAGGGCGCTTGACTCGCAATCTGAGGGTCGCGGGTTCGAATCCCCCTCCAACCAAACATGCTCGCCCTTTCAGCCGCCTTATAATGTGATGGTCAATCCTACTATTCGTTGGTAAAAGAGTAGCCCAAGAGTTGGCGGTGGGTGGTGATGACTAGCTGTCTTCCTTCTAGTCTTTCACTGTTAAATTAGGGACGTCTAGCGCAGATAGCCCTCGTGTAGCTTTGCGCGAACTTTCAAACAAACCAAACCACTTCTAGAAACTGGCCACTTCTCATTAATTGGTAATACTTTACTAGGAACTTTAAAATATTTGTGCTTTCAGTTGAAATTTAAATGATCAAAAGGAACTATACGAGATAACCGTCGTGTAGCTTTGTGCGAAATTCAAAACCAAACTAAGGAAAACACCGATTGTACCAAAAATAAGTAACAACAAAATACAGCCACGATAGATGGTAAAGATCTTAAGAGTAAGATAACTTACTTGAACAAATATGAAGAGCTGAGGGATGGCCAGGATACCAGCTAAGACCCACGATGCCATGATCATTCTTTTGGCTTGAGTCACGCCACCTTGTGAGCGAAGTGGTCGGCAGATCGCTTGGTAACGGTCGTAGCTCATGGAGGCCAAAATGAACGTAGAGCTCGCGAGCGTAACAATCTGACCGTACACAATTACCTTGCAAGCCACGGATCCCAGTATCCATCCTCCAAACACCTAGGGAGAGAAATGAATACGTTGTTCTTACCATATGATGCGTTTATATCTTTGTTCACAGTTTCAGTATATAGCTGGAGTCTTTGCCAGTTTGGTTTGAACAGTGCTAGAAATACAGTATATATATATATTAAACCGATCGATAGTTTTAAATGATCAATTCAATATTAAAAGTTACTAATTTCGCTTGTTGTTTATTCATTATGTGTGTTGAGAGGTTAAATACTTTTATAGATTACTCTATAAGATATTTGAAACTATGATAAACAGATTTATATTGATAAGAAAAATTACAATATTTAACTTCTCAGGATAATTTTATCTTGGTCGTCAAACAACCACAGATTTTTTTTCTCTTTCTATATTCTCCAACTGTATTTGAATTTTTAATCTAACTTTCTATTGTGTGATAATTTGCCTTCGAGTAGTTTTGACAGTTAATACTATAAGTATGGTAACTTCTTGGAAAATGGCAATATCCCAGTTAGGGTTACCTAGATGAAATAAACATCGTATTCCTCCATCTGGCATTATCGGTGCAGGTACCTACTTGAAACACAACAACCAGGAAATTAAGTGTTTGTTATGGAAAGAAACTTAACATCATGAGGACTTGTGGATATTAAAACAGGTTTAATAACATTAATTTAGGAAATATTAAAGTTTATTAGATTCACAGATCTCCAGAAAATAAAAACATTAACTGATAATTCACTTAATATGTAAAGTACTGAAAGAAAAAAAAAATCAGATTAATTTAATAATCAAGCAAGAGTTGATAATCAGATAATACAACTGTCCCCTGAGAGAGAAAAACCGAAAAGGTCAGATGTATCTATTTACAATTCCTATTAATCTTATTAATTGTAATTAGCTGTGATGCATGATCAGGAGAAATAAAATAATCCAGGGGACCAACCTATTTGAATTAGATGAAGCTATCTGATGAATATTATTCTGGCCCTAACAAACACTTAATTTTCTGGTTACTATGTTTCAAGTAGGTGCCTTACCGATAATAAATATTCTTCTTGTCCAAACAAACACTTAATTTTCTGGTTGCTGTGTTTCAAGTTGGTACTTGTACCGATAATATACATTATTTTGGCCCTAAAAAATACTTAATTTCCTGGTTGCTGTGTTTGAAGTAGGTACTTGTGCCGATAATAAATATTCTTCTGGCCCTAACAAACATTTAATTTCCTGGTTGCTGTGTTTCAAGTTGGTACTTGTACCGATAATATATATTATTCTGGACATAGTATCATATAACACTTAGAGGTTTCCCATGTTATACACCTTAATCTGTGCGCGTGTATATTAATTCAATGAAAGCTGTCCACGAATTTTTAGATACACAAAAGTATTACCAAAAGTCACTAGTTTGGTACTGGGATATTTCTTCAATGAAGGCTGTCCACGAATTGTTAGATACACTAAAGTATTACCAAAAGTCACTAGTTTGGTACTGGGATATTTCTTCAGTGATTGCTGTCCTTCGAATTGTTAGATACACTAATGCAGTATCCAAAGTCACGAGTTTTGTACTGAGATATTTTTTCAGTGATGGCTGTCCTACGAATTGGTAGATACACTAAAGTATTACCAAAAGTCACTAGTTTGGTACTGGGATATTTGTTTTCGTTAATGATCACCCACGGACTGTTGGTAATCATTTATAGAATAATAGTCACTAAAGATAATAATTTAATAGTTCAAGGCTTTCGTATCTTAATCCTCATCTTTTGAGTTTCGGTGAGTAACCTCGAAACACCAGAAACTTCTTAGTTATGAATACTTGAACCTCTTCTCTGCTCGTCATCTTGGATTTGTTCAATGAAGTCTCAGACTCTTGTACTATCATAACTGTTCTTCTTCTGTTGGCGATGGCTTCTTTCTCGGTGCCTCCTCAGGGAGTTTGGACTATTCACGTGAGCATCTGAAGTGACAACCATAGTTTTATTTCGGGTTCCATTTTGGTTCTGGACATAGGAGTTGCTATACGCTGTTTCTGAGTCTACGGGGTTACTTCCTGACTGGTTAATAGCAACACAGCTTGAGAAATCTTTCTTCCTGTAGACAATTTCTATGAACCCCTTCCGGACACGAACATTGAAATATCCGTAGAATATGGGATTCAAAGCACTGTTCAGTAGCGCCAATGTTTCTGCGCCAATTATGATAGGTTTTGGTACGTTGATGGTGTAATTGCTGTAAATACGTATGTTGTGGACAATAAAATAGGGTGTCCAACAAATGACAAAACTGGCTATAATACATATTGTTAACTTTAAGGTCTTGATTTTGGCTCTTGGAAACATAGAAGAGGCACTTACAGAACGTCGCAGATAGATGGCACTAGTGTTGTTATCCTGTTCTCGGCCCGCCAACCACACACAGCGAAGAACGTTTACGTAACAGTAGCTGATGCACGTGCTTGGGATAATTAGAATATAAGCTGTGAGCCACGTGAAGTAAAGCTTTCTTTGCCACATCGAAGTGTATCCTTTGCTCGTGCATTCATAGCGCACTCGGCCACTTGTTGTTACTCCGCTTTCCACCTGCCATAAGAGAAATAAAATGTATTTTTATACTACATTATTCGAAATATCCCAGTACCAAACTAGTGACTTTTGGTAATACTTTAGTGTATCTAACAATTCGTGGACAGCCACCAAAAGTCACTAGTTTGGTACTGGGATATTTCTTCAATGAAGGCTGTCCACGAATTGTTAGATACACAAAAGTATTACCAAAAGTCACTAGTTTGGTACTGGGATATTTCTTTAATGAATTGTTAGATACACTAATGCAATTTCGTGGACAGCCTTAATTTGAGAAATATCCCAGTACCAAACTAGCGACTTTTGGTAATACTTTAGTGTATCTACCAATTCGTAGGACAGCCATCACTGAAAAATATCTCAGTACAAAACTAGTGACTTTGGATACTGCATTAGTGTATCTAACAATTCGCGGACAGCCTTAATTTAAGAAATATCCCAGTACCAAACTAGCGACTTTTGGTAATACTTTAATGTATCTAACACTCCGTGGAGATCCATGAGTGAAGAAATATCCCAGTACCAAACTAGTGACTTTTGGTAATACTTTACTGTATCTAATAATTCGTGAACAGCCTTCATTGAAGAAATATCCCAGTACCAAACTAGTGACTTTTGGTAATACTTTAGTGTATCTAAAAATTCGTGGACAGCCTTCATTGAAGAAATATCCCAGTACCAAACTAGTGACTTTTGGTAATACTTTAGTGTATCTAAAAATTCGTGGACAGCCTTCATTGAAGAAATATCCCAGTACCAAACTAGTGACTTTT
>NW_013668292.1:18464-21203 GCF_000517525.1 Limulus polyphemus
AAGCTTTTGACGTTGGAAGAAATTAACTGCAAATGATTAAAAATAATCACAGAATTAAAAATTCTAGGTCTGTCATATTTTTGATGAGTTAAGAAACAATTTACAAATGATTTAAGGAGAATCGTTGATTAAAGAAGAGTATGACTGTTACTCTTTTGGTGTTTATCCAAAGTTTTATTTGAAAGTAATTTTGTAAAACTCTGCTCGTCTTTTTTTTGAGTCACCTTGATCTAACTCTAGTCGTGTGTTTTGTACACTGATCAAATCAAGAATTCTGCAAAAATATATATATGGGGTGTAAGCGACTAGAGAGTTCACCTTGATTTGACCTTAGCTAAAGCAACGTCTTATTTTGCGAGCTTATCGTTAAATGAAACTGTTTAATACTTTACTTTGTTATATACAAATGAACATTAGGATAATGTTGAGGGAAAACATTAGCAACTTTCATCAGATGTTGTCGTCGTACGTTTACAGTCTAGTAAAATAAAACAAATTTATTCACAAGGCTTAAAACCTTTTTTTTCTGATAGTGTGAAGAACTACGTATTATCAAATCGTGCTGTTACTATATGGTTTTATGTCATTTAGTCTCATTCCAGCTCACGAGATTTAGTTTTTCGAACATAAAGATCAATGTAGTAGGAAACTTGAATTATTTTCTACATTTTGAGCTTTAATTCTAATACAGGGGGAGTCTAATCTTTGACCACTAAGTTTTTAGTTTTAACTGTTGTACTTTATTACAAGAATATTTTATTGAAAACATTTTCGCTTGTTTTGTTTTGTTTGTAGTTAAGCACAAAGCTACACAATGGGCTATCTGTACTCTGCCCGCAACGGGTATCGAAACCCGGATTCTATCGTTGTAAGTTCTCAGTCATACCCTGGGGGGTCGAAAATATTTTCAGAAAAAAGTAACATAAATTTATTATAATAACACCCAATTTCTGTCTGTTCTGAAAATGCGCGCGCACTTCACTTCAACGAATGTAAACAAAAAGCGGATGTAAATATACTTTAGTAGATATTTTGTATAAAAACATAAAGCTATATCAAAGTTTGTAAAAAGGTTTAACGTTAGGACGTAGAATAGCATTATACGCTCACAAAGCTTTGTACTGTCAGTTTTGGTTTGTGTTTTAGTGAACGCCCCCAAAGAAGCTGTAAAGCGAAACGTTGAGTGTCTAAGTAAATAATAACAACATTTTGATGTTATAAGGTCGTTTATTTCTAGAAAATTAATAGATATTTAATGTCTTGTGAAGAGAAACAACCAGTATCAATTCAATTTCTCAACGTTTTACCTTACGGCTACATCAAGAAGAATACACTCTATTGAACATAAGCCATAAGGTGAAACGTTGAGGAATCAGAATTTTTACTGGATACTGGTTATTTCTCTTCATAAAACATGTTTACACTCCGGTCTGCACTATGTTATCTGAAAATATATTTCAGCATACAAGCATAGAAACGTAAAAGGTTTGTTTTTAATGTTGCTGTTTATATGGGCTCGTTTGAAGTTCTGATAATTATAGGTTTATCAAAAGAACATTAAAAGTGTTTCTATATTTTTTCAATACGTTGGCGTCTCGATATCCGTTTTGGGAACTGAAGGTCAACGGATCGAATTCAGGGCGCCCACACTACTTTGATCCGCGCAACAACACATATGGTGCGGCAAGGCTTCCACGCGTTTAGTGTGTACCTTAACCTTTTATATTTAGAAATACATTCAGGTAATAAGGTAATCAAAACTGAAAATAGGGATCTTACGAAACCAGTTAAGTTTTATGCTGAAAACGGTTTATAACTCAATATTTTCTTTATCTACCAATTTCCAAAAAAATCTATCAAACAAATAAATACAGTGTGTTTGTATTTTTCTTATAGCAAAGCCACATCGAGCTATCTGCTATGTCTACCGAGGGGGAATCGAACCCCTGATTTTAGCGTTGTAAATCCGTAGACTTACCGCTGTCCCAGCGGGGGGACAGAAAATACAGAAAAAAAAAACATGTACACGTGTAACGGCGATGTTTTGTAACTACCATTATATTAGGATAGAGGTCTCCTGGTGGCTCAGCGGCAAGTCTGATAGTTTATAACTCTAAGTATGGGGTTTCGATGTCCCCTGGTGGAAGTAGTACAAACTAACAAATAACTGTTCACCGCTTATTTGTGATAAATTTGTAACGCCATTGAAAACAAATACTGTTAAATTGAAATCAAAGAAATAGGTATTTGACTTTTACATTTATTTCTAGGTTAAGTTAAACCTCCATTTAAAAAAAAAAAAGATTAGAATTTTTATGTACATTTGTAGCGGATATGGCTTTTCTTCTCTTATTTAACTTTGTATTAACTTCTATTTTCCTTAAATCCCGGTTTACAAAGTATATTAGATTGTGTACTTTGAGTCTTCTTTCTACATGGATTCAAACAATTAATGGTTATTTTCAGGAATTCAAATGTAATTACAAGAGAAAACGAGCCAGAGCTTATGATGTTTGTAATGAACTTTACCTAATAGTAAATTGACAAATTTGGTTTGTTTAGAATTAAGCACAAAGCTACACAATGAGCTTTCTGTGCTCTGCCCATCACGGGTATCGAAACCCGGTTTCTAGCGTTGTAAATCCGCAGATATGCCGCTGTGCCACTTGGGGGGGGGCAAATTGACAAATTACAATGTATAATCATATGATACGGTTTTATTATGGGGAACATACTACA
>NW_013668292.1:22031-23276 GCF_000517525.1 Limulus polyphemus
TTTTATATTAAGCTGACTGTAGAAATACTCTCAACAGAAGTGTTTTAGATGTACTGTAATATTAAATGTTCTATGTTCGTGTTAATTGATCAACGCAGATGTAAAGATATTTTTATATTAAGCTGACTGTAGAAATACTCTCAACAGAAGTGTTTTAGATGTACTGTAATATTAAATGTTCTATGTTCGTGTTAATTGATCAACGCAGGTGTGAAGATATTTTTACTTTAAGCTGACTGTAGAAATACTCTATGAATGATTATTTCAAAAAGATGTGATGTACGTACACGGGTTTAGAGTCTTCTATTGTGTTACTGACAAGGTATTTGTTATCACGGTCTCAACTTGTATACGACACATCACGACATTCACGCATTACTCACTGTCACGTCCACTTCTTCACGGATGAAGTACAATCAAATTCCCTATTTCTCTTCCACACAAGAAGTAGCACATGTTACAGGAACTTGAAAGGAGTTTGAAACTTAGTTAGTGATTCAGGAATTTTGTGGATGATGTTAAGGGGAAAAAAAGCTATATCTACCTGACTGGACAACATCTAAAACAGAGTTGTAGTACACGGTATTTATCTATAAAATTTACGGTTTAAACCCTAAGTGTTGGTGAAGTGTTAGCAACCATTAGTTCTACAATTCGTGATAAGAATTACAAAAACTGCAGAAGATTTTTTTTCACATTATTCTTAGACTGTCCATTTGGGATTAAAAATGAGATTTTATCATTGATTTCACGGTCAGCATATGCTAATGCAGTGACATATATAGGTTGGTGTTGAACTTTCAACCATTCGACATTGCAATACGATCATGGGTAGACTTATAGCTGGAAGATTATGTCGTCCTTTTCCCGACGAAGAAAGTTCGCGTAAAAAAAATAGCAAAATGAGGCAAAGCACACTAATTTCAAGGACGACTATCTATAACATAATGAATATTGACAAGGGAAGATGTCAGCAAACTAATATATATGGTTACAAAAACCACCTGAACAGCATGCCACTACAAACATGAATATTGCTACCGTTGCCGAAGTCCCCAGATCGATCATCCAGAAATGGGCCCGGCATGGCCAGGTGGTTAGGGCGCTCGACTTGCAATCTGAGGGTCGCGGGTTCGAATCCCCGTCACACCAAACATACTCGTCCTTTCAGCCGTGGGGGCATTATAATGTGACAGTCAATCCCACTATTCGTTGGTAAAAGAGTAGCCCATGAGTTGGCGGCGG
>NW_013668292.1:23511-26870 GCF_000517525.1 Limulus polyphemus
GTGATGATGACTAGCTGCCTTCCCTCTAGTCTTACACTGCTAAATTAGGGACGGCTCGTGCAGATAGCCCTCGTGTAGCTTTGCGCGAAATTCAAAAACAAACAAACAAAATAAAACAATCATCCAGAAATCCCACACCCACCTGAAAAATAACTATTAATAACTTATCCATATCTGAACAAATTATGCACTGCGTACGAGGTAATTCATAAAAATATTGCCCTTGTGAGCAAACAAATGCCTTGTAAGTGAGATATGGAAGTTTGTGAACGAAGCCTAATTGTACTTGTAGGTTTACAAAAGGAAATATGCAATTAATTAGGAAAATGGGTTGATAACGACTGCCATTCTTCGTAGAACGTAAATAAATTATTTTGTTGGTCTTTATGGGTGCAGCATGTTTCTCGTACAGTTTTTAATCTTCACAAAATGACACAGTAGAACAAAAAAAATAAGTTATTGACGCTAACGACGAAAAAGAAAATTCCCGTACTTTATGGACAATAAAGTAGAACTCCACAGTAACGTTTTCACGTATCAAGGAGAATAAAGCCGGTGATCATATTACCCTCTCCTCCTCCTCCTACATATCTGTGACGTCACGTGATTGCACGATCATGGAATTGTATCACTTTGGACGTGGTCTTGGAAACCGAAATTCATGAAACGATTGAGGGGGGCTGCGTAAGTTTGTCAAGATGTGTCATCTAAGATTCACCCTGCCTTCCCTCGCTGATGTTTGTGCAACGGAAATTGACGTGCAACGCATCAATGCGTTATCATGATCATCAATCCGAGCACCGTTAATTGATATCAAGGACAACACGGAATCTGGAACCCTATTCCCAAATTACGCGATTAAACCTCAGTATTGAACCTAAATTAATTGTTAAATTTAATGATTATACTCAATAACATTAATATTAATATGATTAAATTCATTGAGACAATAATTATATAGAGCAATAAATCAAAATTAGGTTTATTTCTCGATATGAATCTACTTGTTAAAAGACGTTGATTAAAATCTATGCCAACAATCATACAATTTGTTGGAACCAGATATTAACGATAACAGTAAGGCATCATTAGTTGTTGTTTGTTATTAAGCACAAAGACAAACATGCCGCTGTGCCACTGGGAGGCAGGCATCATTAGTAAGGTCTGAGTGCTACATGAAGAGGAAAAAGCAGGAAAATGATGGTATCAAATGTGTATTTTAAACACAGCAAGATGGACATTTATCTATCAAACAGAAACTATATTTATTCCAATTTTAAGATGTATCACAGAGATGAGTGCTTTTTAATGTTTACTTAACATGATTCTCATCAAGGATCTATTTCATGGTAATATCTTTAATTAAAAAAACATTTCCAGAGCATCTTTATTATTTCCTTTTTAACAGCTATTAGGAATTAAGCAACAGGCAAAAGAATATAAGAGCTAATTTCGACCCTTCTGATAATTTTGTCCATGTATTGTGGATTTTAAATAATCGTATTAACCCTCTATCTTTTAATTATGTTTTATTGTTTGTTTGTTTGTAATTAAGCTACACAATGGGCTATTTGTGCTCTGACCACCACAGGTATCGAAATCCGGATTCTAGCGTTGTAAGTCCGCAGACGTACCGCTGTGCCACTGGGGGGGGGGGCAATTATGTTTTGTAATTCCGATCGAATAGTATTTTATTTTGACTGTAAGTCCGCAGACGTACCGCTGTGCCACTGGGGGGGGGGCAAGTTAGGTTTTGTAATTCCGATCGAATAGTATTTTATTTTGAAAATTAAATCCCAAAGTAATAAAATACTATATTGGTATATATATATAGATGAAGTACACTTTTCAATTTATTTTACTCGCTATTCTTCTCTTTCATTTTTATTGCTTGAATATTGCAAGCGTGAAAATGCATAGCATGTCCATCATAGTCAAAAAAATTATTTAGAAGTGTTTCCACTCTTTGGAAGTTGTTACATCGAACACTCTACAAAACTTTAGAAGATCTGAAACTATTTTTATAGGAAAGCCATCTAGGAACCATCTTTTTTTCTTTTTCTTTTTACTTTTCTGTTAATTCTCTTTCAATAAACCCACAGAGGGCACCAATCTGGTTATACAGTTTCGCAGGTGTGTGACGATATTTTTTACTCTTGTGTACTTACCACACTTCTTTAGAATCTGTTATAAACCACCTGGACTACGATTCACTTTTAAATGCATGAAAGGCATGGAATCCTTGTAAACTAACATTTACGTAACAGATTTGATACTTTACTTATCTAAAATTCGTATAAGAACACGCAATGTTTTACTTTCTTCTTTTTTTACTTTAATTTTTCGTGCTTATACAACAGAAGGAATACCTTTTCCTTTAGTAGAAGGTTATCTTAGCTAATATTGACATGTTGTTTTCCATTTTTCGTTAGATTTTGCCTCTTATAACAATGTAGAAATTGACATAATCTGTCAATTTTCACTGATTAATTTAAACAAGTTAATCCTTGTCTTCCTCCGGTGGAGCAGCGGTAAGTCTACGGACGTACGACGTCAAAATCCGGGGGTTCGATTCCTTGTGGTTGACGCAGCATATAGCCCAATGTGGCTTTGCTCTAAAGACAAATGAGAAAAAACAAAAAACAATCCTTGACGTACCTCCGAAAGACACATAATGCAGGCACTTAACTCCGGTTTTCTGTGCCACAATTAAATAAGAATGATGACAAACTTACTGTGGATGTATGGGATGCCACGTCATCACATCAAAACAACTAATGTGAAACTCCAGGTAAGTTTCGAACTTGCAACTCTTTGACTATGGGTCTAAAGCACTAACGTTACCCCACGGACTTATTTTTTGTCACTGAGATTTCTTGTTATTTGAATGATGATTCCTTATTAAAACGCGGGTTCGAACCTCCGTCCCACCAAACATGCTCGACCTTTCAGCCGTGGGGGCATTATAATGTGACGGTCAATCCCACTATTCGAAGATAAAAGAGTAGCCCAAGAGTTGGCGGTGGGTGGTGATGAGTAGCTGTCTTCTCTCTAGTCTTACACAGTTAAATTAGGGACGGATGATGATGAGTAGCTGTCTTCTCTCTAGTCTTACACAGTTAAATTAGGGACGGCTAGCGCAGATAGCACTCGTATAGCTATGCGCAAAATTCAAAGCAAACAAACAAACAAACAAACAAACAAATCCTTATTAAAATGTAAAATAATACAATTTGAGCAGAAATATATATATATAATCAACAAAAATACGCAAAAGGTTAAATTAAACACAGTCACTTGTTTGTTAGTAAATAAAATAATCTGTATTTAATTTTTAGATGTACGGTAATAGTAGCTTT
>NW_013668292.1:27826-43037 GCF_000517525.1 Limulus polyphemus
GTTTTACAGGTAACGATCTATACTGTACAATATATCTTGGTTTTACAGGTATCGATATATATTGTAGAATATATCTTGGTTTTACAGGTAACGATCTATACTGTACAATATATCTTGGTTTTACAGGTATCGATATATATTGTAGAATATATCTTGGTTTTACAGGTATCGATATATATTGTAGAATATATCTTGGTTTTACAGGTATCGATATATATTGTAGAATATATCTTGGGTTTATAGGTATCGATATATATTGTAGAATATATCTTGGTTTTACAGGTATCGATATATATTGTAGAATATATCTTGGTTTTACAGGTATCGATATATATTGTAGAATATATCTTGTGTTTATAGGTATCGATATATATTGTAGAATATATCTTGGTTTTACAGGTAACGATCTATATTGTAGAATATATCTTGGTTTTACAGGTATCGATATATATTGTAAAATATATCTTGGTTTTAAATGTATCGAAGTCGACTCATACAGCGGTAGGAACTCACTGTGTAGCAGAGTTAACATGTATTTACTAGACTGAAAGAGGATTTAACAACTGGAGTGAACAGATGTGCATGTCGAAGTCCATGAAAACCTCTAATCTTTACTAAGTGTTTCTCTCTGCAGCTACACGAGATAATGTGGTGCTCGGATAATATTACATGAGAAACGTTAGTAATTAAGAACAAATCACTTGGGCCGATAAAAATACCAATGTAATTCTTACTTAACCAGTAAAAAGATACTATTGATTTATAGCATTAATAGTAAATGTAATAATATGCACGCGTATTATTACTGAATATCATTTATCAACGCGTATTAATAGGTCCGGCATAGCCAGGTGGTTAGGGCACTCGACTCGCAATCTGTAGGTCGCGGGTTCGAATCCCCGTCACACCGAACATACTGCTACCTAGTTTATCACAACAGATTAGCAGATGTTACAACCAATAAATCATTTCTGTTTTCACACAAACTTCATAAGTTGATCTTGCTACTGTTTTGACCGTGTTTGTTTTTGAGACGTTTTAATTTTGGACAATTTATCGCGTACAAAAATGGACAACTGTTTGATGTATCGACGAATGGATAAATTTGCTTCTATCTAGCCGTTTCATTGCTTGTTTGTAATTAAGCACTGCCCACCACGGGTATCGAAACCCGGATTCTAGCGTTGTAAGTCCGCAGACATACCGCTGTGCCACTGGGGGACTCTAGCCGTTTGATCTGCGGTCGTTACAGAAAGAAAATTGTAGTTTACTTTATGGGTGTGAATAAGAACAAAACCTTTTTTTTTTATCCAATGATAGCAGTGGGTATGTACTTCGAAATCGTCACTTACAATGGTTATGGGTGCGAAGTAAACACCACTATTGAGTATTTTTACTAAACAGTAACACAAAAAAATGATTTGTAGCCCATATAAAATTACACATACGATTAGTTTGTTTGTTTTGAGTTTCTCACAAAGCTACACGAGGGCTATCTGCGCTAGCCGTCCATAATTTAGCAGTGTAAGACTAGAGGGAAGGCAGCTAGTCATCACCACCCACCGCCAACTCTTGGGCTACTTTTTTACCAACGAATAGTGGGATTGACTGTCACATTATAACGCCCTCACGGCTGAAAGGGCGTTACGAAGCAATGTATAGAAATAGGAAGATGGAAACATCGATGTGCAGTCATGGAAACCAGATGTAAGGGATAATGATACAAACTTCACTGGTATACGTGAGGTTGTCAAAATAACAGTAAGTTAGTAACAAATATATAGAACTAACTGTCACATTATAACTCCCCCACGGCTGAAAGGTCGACTTTTTCTAAGAATAACTTTACTAATATTTTGGTATGCTTGCAGAGGCTCGCATAGATAAAAAAAAGAAAAAAAAGATGTTCCACGTTGTGAGAATTAAAAGCATAAAATGTTTTTATTCTCACCTCAAACAGCATCTCCGAAGTCATGGTGATGCAACAAACGGCAAGATCTCCAATAGCTAGGTTTAAAATAAAAATGTTGACTCTAGAGGACCGTTTCCGGTAGCGAGATCGAGACAGAACTAATACAATCATCAAGTTACCAACTAAAGTCGCTACCATTATTACCCCCAACGTAGCAACACGTTGAATAAGTTCTGCGTTCCACACAGCGCCATCTGGGTGAACATTTGTTTCGTTCTTTTTGTCATCCATCTCATTCGATCCTATTAACGTTGGCCACTCTTGGGTTTTCTTGGAAGCAGGAACAGAATTCCAAGTTAGGACGTTTGATAGCAGTAGAATGGAATACCAAAGCTATTAAAGGAATCTTGGGCTGTTTGGAGCAGAGCATTCCACGATCTGACTTCTTAGGGTGAAATTGTGGCTTCCACCTCTAGGAAAAAAAAGTGTTCTTTTTTGCGTCACTTGTAGTTTATGGTTCTCCAAAACGCCAAGATTCTTTTACATAACCTGTAGAGAGAAAATGACAGAAATGATCATATATTGCTTATCAAGTAGCTCAGTAACTTGCTTATCCTGTAAATATACTGTTAAATACTTAAGTAACAGGATTGTAAATACGCTTTTTTTGAGCAAAATAAATTAGTCAGAACATCAAACTCTGTTTGTTAGTAAATACTCCTCGAATAATTACTGTTTGTTTTCTTATACTATGTAACTATAGATGATCTGTATAACACTTCCATTGCTGAAATGTAATTACATTCACTTCCTGCCCCCCCCCCCAGTAGCACAGCGGTATGTCTGCGGACTTACAACGCTAGAATCCGGTTTCTATACCCGTGGTGGGCAAAGCACAGATAGCTCATTGTGTAGCTTTGTGCTTAACTTAAAACAAACAAACAAACAATCATTCACTTCCATTTATCATCTTAGATTTTTGTCTGTCTGTCGGCTTCAGAATTTCTCGCAGAACTACACAATGCGCATAGCTTTCCATAATTGTGAAATGCAAAGGAAGGGTAGCCAACTCTCGTGTTAAACTTTTCTCATCGAATAGTGGAGTTCGATCATCACTCTTATTGAGCATTTACGGACCCAAAGGTGCGAAGCCCCTTTTCAGCGCAATGGGTAGTGGACCACGAATCCTTGGATTCACAGTACGGGCAATGGGTAGTGGACCACGAATCCTTGGATTCACAGTACGGGCAGTGGGTAGTAGACCACGAATCCTTGGATTCACAGCACGGGCAATGAGTAGTAGACCCCGAATCCTTGGATTCACAGTACGGGCAATGGGTAGTGGACCACGAATCCTTGGATTCACAGTACGGGCAATGCGTAGTGGACCACGAATCCTTAATTCATAGTACGGGCAATGGGTAGTGGACCACGAATCCTTAGATTCACAGTACGAGCAATTGGTAGTGGACCACGAATCCTTGGATTCATAGAACGGGCATGCTAACTAGAAAATAAATTTAATTTCAACAATTGAATTATGAAGTTCTTCAAGAAAAACATTTTAACTAAATCCATAAGTGTTTTATACAAAAAAAAATATTAATATTTCGTTTTACTCAGAATCTTATTAAGGCCATGAGATTATAGAGGATCAAACATCACCTTATAAATAAACACAACGTAAAGTTAAAGTTTCATATCAGAAGATAGATAATAAAACAAAGCATGAATAATGGTATCTATCGAAATAGGCACAGGTATTAAAACGTCATACCAAACACACACTCCCACAAGGAGAAGGAAACATGTATAGCATTAACTCCTATCATCAGATATAAAAGATTAGAAGCACCTTAACACTACAGACACATCTAAATGCACATTAAAAACATTACGTAAATGACCATTAGTGAGACTAATATCTCTTATTGGTTCTCAAGAGAAGAAGCCTCTTAACATTAAACATATATCTAAATGGACTGTAATAAAATTACGTAAATGACCATTAGTACAACCTGATGAAAATGTGCTAAGTAAAGGACGGAGCTTCATCCTAGCCCTAAAAAAAATAATCCTACCCTACAGTCGCAGACAAAAGTATTAGCAACTTAAACTCAATATCAGATAATTCAAGAAAACTTGTGAACGTTATCCCAAAATGTATGTGATGAACAACAAAATAAACTGTGAAGAATTATGTAGAATTTATTTGTTCATGACCAAAGTGTTGGCACCTTTAATGAAAAGTCTTAATTAAAAGTCTTGAGTCGCAATCTGAGGGTCGCGGGTTCGAATCCCCGTCACACCGAACATGCTCGCCCTTTCAGCCAAGGTGTTGGCACCTTTAATTAAAAGTCTTAAAAGTCTTGAGTCGCAATCTGAGGGTCGCGGGTTCGAATCCCCGTCACACCGAACATGCTCGCCCTTTCAGCCATTGGGGCGTTATAAAATAACGGTCAATCCCACTATTCGTTGGTAAAAAGAGTAACCCAAAAGTTGGCGGATGGTGGTGATGACTAGCGGCCTTCCCTCTGCTAAATTAGGGACGGCTAGCGCAGATAGACCTCGTGTAGCTTTGCACGAAATTTAGAACAAACAAACAAACCTAAACCTCTAGTGTTTAAGATGTTAATAAATAATTAAAAGTTAGGGTATTCTGTTCAAACAATAAAGCAACTTTATTCATTTGTCTTGTGTTTATAAAATATATGGTTAAAATTACGTTCGTTTTTTTCTGCAATGTTAATGTGGTCTTTTAATTATACTTACATACAATTAATGCGTGGTTATACCAAACTGTTTTGTTATACAGATAACTTATGTTGAGCGTGGGCTGAAATGCTATTTTGTTTTCACCGTGAAGACATTTTTAACGATTGTTTGTTGTTAAGGGCACAGCTACATAATGGGTTATCTGTGCTCTACCCATCGTGGGTATCGAAACCCGAGATTTAGCGCTATAAGACTTCACACTTGCCGCTGAGCCACCAGGAGGCTATTTATGGTTTGAAATACACATTTGTGCCTTTTTATTGTGTTATTTACAGGATTATGTCTGATTTTACATTAACCTGTGTTGAAGGTTGACCTGAAAAGGTTCAGTATCAAAATTCACTTCTAATAATTGTTTATCGTCTATCGTGTAAATTTTTTTTTGTACTCTTTTCTTTCTCGTAGGATGAAAAAAGTGAAGTACTCATAGTAAAACTACTTTAGCTACGCTTTCTGTATTTCGATATACAAAAAGAAATTATGCTCTACCTCTTCTGTAGTTCAGTCTAGTGCTGAAAATATTAAATTGAGATAGAAGTTTCCTTCTTTTCATGTCAAAAGGACCCTGACCAGCATTGTGTGTCTGCGGACTTACAACACTAGAAACCGGGTTTCGATACCCGTGGTGGGCAGAGCAGAGATAGCCCATTGTGTAGCTTTGTGCTTAACTTCAAACAACAACATTGTTATATAATATTTATAAATATCGTTTTGTGTAAAATTAGAACTCCATCTCAACGCCTCATGGTAAGCTCGAAGGTTTATAACGCTCAAATTAGGAGTTCGATTCCTGTAATGTGAACAGAAAAGATAGTCCATAAATAATCCTGGTTCAAAATGCTAAAAGGTTGGTCTTAATAATCCTCATTTAATTTATAAATATAAGCTTTGTCATGTTGAGCTATTCCACTTTATAAAACAATCACCGTTAATTTTACTCGTAAATCATTTGGCTTTCACTTCTTATGTTTTAATCAATACATCAGTATTCCCTTAATCAAACATATTGTTAAGCCTCTTCTGCTTGCTTTATTTTATTTTATTTAGATATATACTATTTTTTACAGAAAACACTGTGGTAAATTACCAATTTATCGAACTGATGAACAGTCTTCCGCACTGAAATTTCATAAGTAGATAAACGCTATCTTTCGAAAGTAATAAATTCAACTCAGTGGTATTAGTTTCAACAACACACCTAACGGCGACTGGTAATATATCCAACTTTACGATGTGAACAGATGTTACAATTTCTATGAGAATTAATGGTTTAAACTGGTGCTTCGACAAAGTTTTCTAGCTCTTCACAGTCTTGCAATCATGGTTGAATAGGCAACAATATCGAAAGATTAATGCCCGGTCAACAGTTTCCTCTGTTATTTTAGAAAGAGTTTTAAAATGATATGTCATATTGGCGTTAAATTCTTCATTTGCTAATTTAACGTTCGTTTTGAGGAAGAGAATAATTGGTTGTTTGTGTCGAGGTCTTTTAATGTTTAGATTAGTTAACGCATAAATAGTTCGTGGTTGCAGAACAGTAGGGTGTAAAAGTTGGTTGTTGTTCCAAATATGTTTGTATAGGAAGCACAGTTACGTTAACAACTAGTTTAAAGTTTGTATGGAACACGATTACTGAACGAATTCTGCTGGAATTTGCGAGAATACAAGATTCATTTAGCGCTGTATAGTTTTATATTTTAAAAACATACTACCATATTGTTTTAGGATTTTCGAATTTGCCGCTAGGGTATATTGTGAGGAACAACCCTTTTTACTGAAGTAATCTTTATAAATATAATAGTACTGTCTGTTGTATGTCCATGTAACTACTTCGCAGGGTGTGGATGGATCTTCACCAAATTTGGTATGAAGGTTCATTAGGTCCATGCCGGGTTACATACAAATATTCAGTTTTACATTTTGCGTTTTTCGGTTTTTATGGGCGTTTTTGCGTGTGTATTTTTTTAAACCACTACCTAATCTCCTATACTGTTAAAATTACGTCTACGAAACCAGTAACATAGGATCAGAATGCTGGCTTTGCCAGTTTTCTTTTTTACTTTCCTTGTGGGTTTGTTTTGTTTGTTTGTTTTTGAATTTCGCGCAAAGCTACACGAGGGCTATCTGAGCTAGCCGTCCCTAATTTAGCAGTGTAAGACTAGAGGGAAGGCAGATAGTCATCACCACCACCGCCAATTCTTGGGCTACGAATAGTGGGATTGACCGTCACATTATAACGCCCCCACGGCTGAAAGGGCGAGCATGTTTTGTGTGAGAGGGATTCGAACCCGCAACCCTCAGATTGCGAGTCGAGTGCCTTAACCACCTGGCCATGCCGGGCCTTCCTTGTGGGAAAAATCAACATAATTATAGTTAGAGTTTAAGGGCGCAAGCGTCATGTGCCTTATTCAGTTTTAATTTAACAGTAATAAATGTAAAGTGCCGTCTTTTATAAGGTTATAAGATACGTTTAGGTTAATGATAAATACGTATCTATTCTCGAATACGTGAACGTACTGAAAGAAAAGGTGTAATTCAGTAAATTTAACCATCATAACATGTAATTCAGTAAATTTAACCATCATAACATGTAATTCAGTAAACTTAACCATCATAACATGTAATTCAAGCGAGCAATATTTTTGAAGGTAAACATAGGAAAAGAATTACCCCCAAAATATCTCAAAAATATAGATAAATTTTTTTCCTGCGAATTATCAGTTTCTTACTAACACAAGGCTCAATCCAACCTGACTTTTCAGAACTCCGAAGATAAAATAAGAAAAGAAATATCAAAACTTTGACATCACGAAGGAGATTTGGACAAGCCAATCACAGTATTTTTTAACAAGGACCAGTCGAGTAAGTATATGTTAATGTTACTTTATTAGACATATATTGTTAACTATCTCCTGTCCAGTGTGAACTCGCGTTGATTTTGTGTATTCAAAAATATTTGTTGACTTTTGCACAAAGTTACCCGGGAACTATTTGCACTAGCCGTCCCCAAATTTTTAAATGCTAAATCTTGAACTACTCTTGTCAAACCGAATATTGGAATTTGACCAACACTCTTATAACACATCATTTTTTTTTTTACGGTAACGAGACACGAACCACGTAACTTGAGTTCCACATTCCAGCAGACTAACCATTGGGCCACGCTTGGCACAATATACCATACTTTTATATGATATTTTCATCTAAGTCAGACATATTGTGCTAATTATCAAAAACTACTTTAAGTTCACGAAAATACCCTAAATGATACGTCTCTCTCTATATATATATACATATAAAGGTTATTATGATATCGTTTGTATTTGTTTGTTTGTAATTATAAGCACAAAGCTACACAATGGGCTATCTGCGCTCTGCCCACCACGGGTATCGAAACCCGGATTCTAGCGTTGTAAGTCCGCAGACATACCGCTGTGCCACTGTGGGTGCTTTTGCATAGTTTGTTTGAAGTTAAGCACAAAGATATACAACGGGCTATCTGTGCTCTGCCCTCCACGGGTATCGAAACCCGGATTCTAGCGTTGTAAGTCCGCAGACATACCGGTCTGCCACTGGGGGAGGGGTAGTATCGTTTGTGTCTGATGAATAATTAACATTTCGTTATACCTAGACGAGAGTTTAAATATATACTTCACAGATTCATAACCATAAATATATCCATAGATATATTAAACTAGATTTACGAGATAACGGAATGGATGAGAGCAACTGAAACCGAAACAATTTAAGTTTAAGCAAGAAACCTAAAATTACGTAAAGTGTTTTGAAATTCTTAATTTATACCGTTTCAAGTTTGGCTGGATATGCTATCTGACAAATGGTAAGTTATAGTGATGCGGTCAGTTAAAAATGTGCACGGGCATTATTCGTAATTTTGCCATTTAGATATACGGTTAAATTATCAAAAAACAGAATGCCAAAGTTTGCTAAATTTGGAGCAAAACAGCTTGTTGTTAGTTTATTTTTGATAATAATAAAGCTATAAACAGGGGTTGTTTTTGATATCCCCATATCTTAAAATGCACTGATAATCATTAAGCAGCTAAAAGTGGTATACACTGAAAGAAACACACATTAAAACATTTAATCTGAGACTATAGTTATCATTGAGACAATAACGATTCGATACTCCCATGTTTACTTCACGAACTTCATTTTAATTTACCAATATTCCGAATAAATTCACATGTGAAACTACAAGTGTCATTGATTACTTCCTTTTAGTTGCGTGGTAAATCATGTTTTAAAGCTGTTACGATCAAGTATTTTTAAGCACCGAATGGATTTGATTTGTTTGTTTGTTATGAATTTCGCGCAAAGCTACACGAGGGTTATATGCGCTAGCCGCTCCTAATTTAGCAATAAAATACTAGAGGATAGGCAGCTAGTCATCACCATCTTGAGTTACTCTTTTCCCCCACCGAATAGTTGGATTAACCGTTACGTTATAACGCCCCCACGGCTGAAAGGGCGAGCATGTTTGGGGGTACGGAGATTCGAATCCGCGACCTATTGAGACAGAAAGCCTTGATACACTAAATAGTCCAGTCAACTATATCTTACGATAAACCAACTAGTCCTTTGAAACACGTGTAATATGGAAATAAAACCGGAAAGATTTTATAAATATTCGAGTTCGGAATGGTGCTTTGTTCACGAACGAGCATGCTTGTCTTAAAACGAAAATAATGTATTTCTCCTTCTCTTTTTCTCGACTTTCCTTTTCCTTTTAGATCTTGAGTTTTGCCCAATGAGTGGATTTGGGAGCCCGAAGACAGCCGTAACATATAATTTTCAATCTCATTATTGTATATAAATGTCTTTTTTTTTCTCCAGGGATTCCGTTATGGTTCGAAACAATGAATGTTTTTTGTTTCTTTTTTTTTCATTTTAATAAAATACGCTTTGAATCATGATAGCTAGATAGAAGTACTGAAAGAGAATTGTTGTGAGGTACAGAACAAAACAAAATACGGTATACGGAATAAATTGTCAGAAGTCTTGATATTGGAGACTAGTTTCGACATATTTGTGTGTTATTTTCGGAAGACAAGGTGGGACTGAAGAGGACACACGTGTATGTCGAAGTTGGTTTCTCCAATATCAAGTATTCTAACAGTTTGTTCCTTTAACTGTGTTTTGTTTTTGTTTTGTTCTCTAACTGCGACACACGATATTGTGTTACTTTATGGTAACGAAAGGTACTTTCCGTAAATAAAACGTTGAACACATCAATTTTTTGTAAATATTAATATGTGGTCGTGATCTTCATAATTATATTAATTAGCATCTCTCTCTGGGACTGAATAACATGAAAATTTACGAGGGACGACATACTCTAGCATCTATCTTAATGGTTATAATGATAAGCACGGTGAGAGAACGGTTCTTTACTTTCTAATTTACGAGGGACGACATACTCTAATATCTATTTTAATGGTTATAATGATAAGCAGGGTGAGAGAATGGTTCTTTACTTTCTAATTTACCAGGGACGACACACTCTAATATATATATTTTAATGGTTATAATGATAAGCACGGTGAGAGAATGGTTCTATACTTTCTAATTTACCAGGGACGACACACTCTAATATATATATTTTAATGGTTATAATGATAAGCAGGGTGAGAGAATGGTTCTTTACTTTCTAATTTATCAGGGACGACATACTCTAATATCTATCTTAATGGTTATAATGATAAGCAGGGTGAGAGAATGGTTCTTTACTTTTTCAAATGTACAATATGTAAGATAATGTGTTTCAAAAGCAATACTCCCAACTGCTAGCTTGAACTTAATCCCACAGTTTTCTAATCCTTCGGACACTTTCCATCTAATGCTTAAGAATTAAGAAAAAAGTACTCGCATTAGTGATAAACATATATAGAACGTCAGAAAAAGGTTAAGACAGATCCAAACCAAGTACAATAAATAAAGATTTTAGCTAAGTATTATGGCTATGTACATGCCCGTAGTTGCATTAAAACCGTAAATCTGTTTTGGGATAAAACAAGTGGGTCACGTGTTTTGACTCTTGTCGAAACCGGCTGTATGCTCTAATATATAGATTATAAGAACTTATGAGCAAAACTAAAAAAAAAAAAAAAAAGAATGTTATAATATGCCAACCACACTGCATCTACCATATACAGTGTCAACGAGGGCTTTCGCTTAATACCAGTGCTCGTGAGACTAGCTGAGATATGACAGTAGTGGTCGAGACGCTATTCGTATGATTGATTATTAGAACAACAACCATTTCGATGTGAATTAAATTATACTTACATCATTATCCATACCAGAACAACAACCATTTCGATGTGAATTAAATTATACTTAGATCATTATCCATACCAGAACAACAACCATTTCGATGTGAATTAAATTAAGATGAAGTGTGTATCAGTTATACTTAGATCATTATCCATACCAGAACAGCAACTATTTTGATGTGATTTAAATTAAGGTGAAGTGTGTATCAGTTATACTTAGATCATTATCCATACTAGAACAACAACTATTTTGATGTGAATTAAATTAAGGTGAAGTGTGTATCAGTTATACTTAGATCATTATCCATACTAGAACAAGAACTATTTTGAAGTGATTTAAATTAAGGTGAAGTGTGTATCAGTTATACTTAGATCATTATCCATACTAGAACAACAAATATTTTGATGTGAATTAAATTAAGGTGAAGGATTATACATCACCGAGGATATAATGATTCCACGTGATTTTCTTCAATCAAATACAAGTGTTCTTTCTCTAGTATTTGACACATCATTATGTATTCGAGCCTAACGCGTATCCGTTCTTCTCCTCCTCTGTATAGCTAAAATTTCAACTGAAACGCACTTGATGCTCTTTACATATTGGCATTTTTTAATTGCAACGATTTGTAGATAACGAATACAAACATTCGTCTGAGAAAAGATGCAGCCGCTAGCTAGTTACACGTATCCATCATAAGTTCAGAGCTTTCATTTGTACTGATCGTGGTTTACAAATATGGCGTCGTACTTTTATCATTTTACTGGTGTTATTGTGTTTTTTGTGTTTGTTTTTTTTGCCAGTAACTCGTATTTCTTCACTTTCTAAAAAAATACAATTAACTTCATTTGTTTAAAGCTTAAGTGTTCCTGTAGTAATCTCAAGTTGAGGTTGAATTCGGCTTGTCTGAAAGCAGAATCACTTTTCACACGCGTGCCAGCACATACACGTTCTCTAATAAGGCTTCGATATGTTCAGCCGTGGGGGCATTATAATGTGACGGTTAATCCCACTATTCTTTGATAAAATAGTAGCCCAAGAGTTGGCGGTGGGTGGTGATGACTAACTGCCTTCCCTCTAGTCTTACACTGCTAAATTAGGGACGGCTAGCACAGATAGCCCTCGTGTAGCTTTGCGCGAAATCCATAACAAACAAACCGAGTCAAAATAACTGTTGTATTTATCTGGAACTATCTTTTACTTCATGTTTATTTTCAAGTGTGTATATCTTTTATAAATAGTGCATTATTATTTACTACAGTATTTTCTTGTATTTTTGATCATGTAGAGAAAAACGCTGAAGATGGATTGAGATCATTCTTAAAGAAAATTAATTTAATGAGTGTTTCAGAATGGAATCTTAGTTTAATCAGGCACTACAGAAATAAAGAAAATTAATTTAATGAGTGTTTCGAAATTAATTATGTGCAGAATGTTCTTTATTTTAGCTAAAATTATGTTAAGGAAACAGCTTTCAAAGTCAAACAAGGTAAAAAAAAATCAATTCTGGAAGTATGAACGAGTAGAAACGAGTAGAGGCATAAATAACGTGTACCCTTATTTTCCAATCTGATTTATAAATTTAAAATTTTAGTTACAGCGAGAATCTGTGGTTAGTATTAGTGTGTTTATTAGCCCTTAGCATTATCTTATCAAAATACAATAAACATAAATAAAATTTAATCAGGCACTACAGAAATAAAGAAAATTAATTTGATGAGTGGTTCAGAATGGAATCTTAGTTTAATCAGGCACTACAGAAATAAAGAAAATTAATTTAATGAGTGTTTCAGAATGGAATCTTAGTTTAATCAGGCACTACAGAAAATAAAATAACATTATTCATTCTCAAAAGGTGCATATTCTGTTTTTTCAGGGAAGTGTTTGGGTAACTAATATTGAGGGACAGCGGTAAAGTTTTCATAAAATAACATTATTCATTCTCAAAAGGTGCATGTTCTGTTTTTCAGGGAAGTGTTTGGGTAACTAATATTGAGGGACAGCGGTAAAGTTTTCATAAAACAACATTATTCATTCTCAAAAAGTGCATGTTCTGTTTTTCAGGGAAGTGTTTGGGTAACTAATATTGAGGGACAGCAGTAAAGTTTTCATAAAATAACATTATTCATTTTCAAAAGTGCATGTTCTGTTTTTCAGGGAAGTGTTTGGGTAACTAATATTGAGGGACAGCGGTAAAGCTTTCATAAAATAACATTATTCATTCTCAAAAAGTGCATGTTCTGTTTTTCAGCGAAGTTTTTGGGTAACTAATATTGTGGGACAGCTGTAAAGTCTTCGGATTTACAACGCTAAAATCAGGGGTTAGATTTCCCTCGGTAGACACGGCAGATAGCCCAAACATACAAACTAATATTGTTTTGTTTTTCTATAATAAAATATATTTTAAAAATAGCCCCCCCCCCAGTAGCACAGCGGCACGTCTGTGGACTTACAACGCTAGAAACCAGGGTTTCGATACCCATGGTGGGCAGAGCACCGATAGCCCATTGTATAGCTTTGTGCTTAACTTCAAACAAACAAACCAAACCAATTTCTAAAATAAAAAATAGCCCAAATTTTGTAGATAAATACTCAACTGACATGGTGTCTAAGCACACACACACACACAATGAATAATAATTTTATTGTGTAGATGGTTGTTGACTATGCTATCTTGCAAGTTGGAAAAGTTCTTAAAATTCATCTGAATGCTAATCTTGTCATCCATAATTTTTGTTTTCATCGGTTCCCGCAATCGTTCTTTGTTTTATAGATGTTATAGATGCGTTACTGATATCAGAAATAGTCTTTTTTTTATGGTGGTAATTGTTTATGTTTTTTGTACCATTTTGGGAAGAGTAGTTACTCTTAACAAGTATTACTGCTACGATCATATTCGTATTATCTATGCTCTATTATTTAGTGCTTTGGCGACGTTGCTAAGTCCTAATGGCAGGATTTCAAGTTTAAACGCGTATTCGTACATTGGTGTACATTATTTGGTATTCCATTGGATATTTTGTATTCCATTGGAAAGGAGCGTTTACCTCCATTCCCAAGGTAAATGTTACATGTTCACGTTGATTATTTGAATACGATCCAAATTCGTTTAATGTAAATTTTTTCATTTCGCTATTAAACAAAAAGCCCGATGAACATACCGAAGCCTTATTAGAGAATATTTGTGTGTGTGTGTGCTGGCACGCGTGTGAAAAGTGATTCTGCTTTCAGACAAGCCGAATTCAACCTCAACTTGAGATTACTACAGGAACACTTAAGCTTTAAACAAATGAAGTTAATTGTATTTTTTTTAGAAAGTGAAGAAATATGAGTTACTGGCAAAAAACAAACAAACACAAAAACACAATAACACCAGTAAAATGATAAAAGTACGACGCCATATTTGTAAACCACGATCAGTACAAATGAAAACTCTGAAATTATGATGGATACGTGTAACTAGCTAGCGGCTGCGTCTTTTCTCAGACGAATGTTTGTATTCGTTATCTACAAATCGTTGCAATTAAAAAATGTCAATATGTAAAGAGCATCAAGTGCGTTTCAGTTGAAATTTTAGCTATACAGAGGAGGAGAAGAACGGATACGCGTTAGGCTCGAATACATAATGATGTGTCAAATACTAGAGAAAGAACACTTGTATTTGATTGAAGAGAACCACGTGGAATCATCATATCCTCAGTGATGTATAATCCTGAAATGGATCAATGCTCTACTCTAGCCTCAATATCGAAACTTCTGATAGAAAGCACCTTTGAAGGAATTGCTGGTGATGTGACAACTGTCAAAGAAAGGAAACCAGAGAGTCAATTGTCTAGCAAAGTTACTTCTTCAAAGCATTCAATAGCAAATGGTCTCGAAAAGTCCATTATATTTTCATTGAGTCTTTGATGTTGTTACCACTAAAAACAAAAGTTACTGTAACTACGTGGTGCCTGTTGGTCAAAATTAGAAATATCACTTTACAGCGCCATCTTACGTTTTTATTGCCCAAACACTGGTAGGTATTTCTTTGTATTTAAAAGATTAAGTAATATCGAAAAAGAAAACAATATTTTAGATATCCGCTCTCCTTTCAAAGTTTATATTTAGTACCGTTGTTGGTATAAGATTTTATACTGACGATTTTATACTGATTTTATAGCTACACGAGAGCTATCTGCGCTAGCCGTCCCTAATTTAACAGTGTAAGACTAGAGGGAAGGCAGC
>NW_013668292.1:44037-56607 GCF_000517525.1 Limulus polyphemus
AAGCTTTAACTTGTTGTTAAACAAATGTTTAAACAACTCTACTTATTCAATTATGTAAACAGTTATTGAAAGCTTTATAAATTGTTTATTTCATTAATATATATATATATATATTCACCATTAACGTCTAACTGTGTCACAACATATAATGCACGACGTTGTGGATCTTACCAAAGCACAACTATTCAGCAACGCTGTGTATTAGCTGGGTGATTATAAATACAATCTTTTGAATTTTGGGGGGCAATTATCGGGAGCAGTTTTTCTGATACCGACTGCATTGTGTTCGAATGAATACCCATTTCATTCTACACTTGAAGTATGTATCAAAACAAATATGTTGTGGAAGCAACTTGTGTCACTTTTCCAGATGGAGATCATTCTGGATTATGTTGCATATGAACAACATTTGCTACTGACCTTTGTGCTCTTGAATTTTCATCCATTACATGACGCTGCACTTTGCTTACTGTGGCTATGGAATGACTTGTTGATCTCATTCTGGATGACTCAAGTTGATCCATGTTATATTGTCTTCCAATGGTATAAAGTACAAGAGATACTCCTGTCTTGGAAATTCTAAATTCACAACCTGCACACATCTTTATGATATGAGTGTATATATATTACATCAAACAGTATTCTTGGTATACCATACAAAGAAAACCAGTCAAGTTGTCAGGCACATGGCTATGGATTTCAGTTTGATTGGACTGTTGAAAGGGCACTGATAAATCATCATTCTCCTACACTGAATGAATTACAAAATGGTAGGGTGTGCTTTGGATATGACAACCTTGCAAAGGAGCTTTTTACAATGGAAACTCTGCTGTAGGGCTGTTATAAAAGTGCACGATTGTCAGATAAGACATGGCTAGGCGTGAATATGGACTGTAAATACATGATGAGGCTCCAGAATAGTTTTAATACAACATACTCAATCTTTGTATAATTCTGTATAAATAGTTTGGAAAGATATGTTGAAGTATAGTATTTTATTCCAAGTAGCATTTAATACGAAACTTCAGATTAGTTCTTTGTTTTTCATTTATTTGTTTCTTTTATTGAATTACTGTGACAAAAGTTTACTGTTTCAGCTATAATTTGTAAATTATTGTGACTGCAGTAAAAATTAACAATCATTTATATTTAAAAGACCTTAGCCAATCTAACCCTTCATGAAAACTTAATCAAAATTAATCCCAAGGTGAAGAAAGTACTGTTGTAAGCAATGTTTTTAATATGTTAAATTAGATGTTTTTTTATTGTTTGCCTAGAAGAAGTTTTAGCATGATGTAGTGATGATGTGTGACGCCTAGAAATTTTCGTAGTGTGTAGATTTTACGTGACCTTACGAATTTTTTATAGGTACTTGAAAAATTTGAAATAATAAAAAAACACTAGTGTGTTAGTTAGTCAAAGATAGTTTGTATGTTAGTTCATTGTTGTAGATTTTGTGTAGTAGATATGACAGAGAGAAGAAACTTATCCAGTGACTGACTGTTTCATTTTATTCGTGAGTTGAGTTAGGCGTTTCGTATAGTGAGTTTGTAGAACTTGTGATAGAAGGAATAAAACGTTTTCATTTTTGTTAAGTATACTGGATTTTCTATTATTTTTATCGAATTAAAAAATAACCCAAAGATAGAAACCGTTAGATAATACTTTTGTTTTTATTTTGTTGTTAAGGGCAAAGTTACACAATTGTGTTATCTGTGGTGTGCCCATTTTGTTCGTGTTGTTCGAATTTTAGCATTATAAGCTCTCAAGCTTACCACCGAGCTATCTGGAGGAAGCAGAAATCAAAATAAAGAAATCATGAAATTATTGGTGTTTAAAATGGTTGTTCAACCCTTTCGGGTGTATTTTGTTGTTGGAATGAATTCAAAGTACTACAATATCGAGCTATAGAAACGCTGTTTCCAATGTAAAATTGTTACTTTGTACTAGACGTACTTCTGCAGTGTTCCCGAAAGTGTTATGTTTCAATATTGAATAAAACCAAAATGAAGAGTAACAAGTATTTTTATTTCTTGCTTTTGAAGTTCATATGTCATGCTGTGTTGGAGCTTACACAGAGTGCATAATTCTTCTCGTGATTCAAGGCATGCGCACGTTTTATTGACGTCACGACAGTACAAATTGCAACATTAATAATGGTTGGAGATGGCTTGAATGGGTAATGAAGAAAACTTTAATATAAGTTTAACATAACAGCAAATGTACAACGTTTCGACAAGGTTTTGCAACATTAAGCGTCCCTTATATGACGTCATTTTAGTGCCTACTGACCGACGGACAACACACTACTGTATAACGGTGTGAGTGGTTAAAACAGGTGATCCTTCCAGGCGGCCTTTGGCTCCCTTTCGTGAAAATAAAATAAATGACATTAACAAAGTTGCGAAGAATTTACTGAAAACCTCACTTTCATTATGTTTTTTCATTGTATGCCCCCCCCCCCCCAGTGGCACAGTGGTATGTCTGTGGACTTATACTGCTATAAACCAGAGTCCCTTGTGTAACTTTATGCTTAATAACAAGCAACTTCAGTTTATGAGTTTTTTTTATAAGTATTAAAAATAAAATGCTATAGAGACATAAGTAAAAAATAGAGAAAAAACAAAACAGCAATCAACACACAGGGCTTCCTTTAGTTACTCATATATAAAGCTATACTCCTCTGCCAAAGAAAACTTCAAATATATAAAATGGATGAAGTACCTTCGAAGTTGCATCGATAGCATGTTTGCCGAGTTTGAATGCATTGAAACCTGCACGTGCGTTGTACTTGCTGACTTTGCAAGGCTTGTGGCGTATTGTCGTCTTTCCATGATTGTCGTTCTTGTAGTTAAAAATTCTTACAGTTGAGAAAGAAGATAAAAACCGTTGTTAATTTCAAAGATGACATATCAGTAAAACTAGAAATTAATATCCCAAAATCTCTGTGAAGCAGGTTTTATTGAAATTTGGGGAAAAAATAAAAAAATCTGGCGAGAAATGTATATGTTTTGTACCTAAGGTTTATTTCGTAAGTTTTCTTTTTAAAGGTTTTATTTGCGATTATTACATAACGGTGGACAATGCCGCAAATATTTACATGTGTATGTACATATATGTTAATATTTTTTATGTTAAAGACTTTCAAACTGTTATAAGAGAAAATTGAACATCATACAACTAAATATAGGGTACACAGTAGAATTTATCCTGTCTATTGGAGGTTAACTTACTTGTAATAATGAACTTTTTCAAATAATTTTATAGTGTTATGGTGGTTTTTCGGCTGCCTAAAGGGGTCAGCTGTTTTAACCACTCACACCATTATACAGTAGTGTGTTGTCTGTCAGTCAGTAGACACTAAAATGACGTCATATAAGGGATGCTTAACGTTGCAATTTGTACAGTCGTGACATCAATAAAACGTGAGCATGCCATGAATCACGAGAAGAATTATGCACTCTGTGTAAGCTACAACACAGCATGACATATGAACTTCAAAAGTAAGAAATAAAAATATTTGTTACTCTTAATTTTAGTTTTATTCACTCTTGAAACAGAACACTTTTGGAGACCCCGCGGAAGTACATCTAGTATATTTTTGCGTATTGCAAGAGTTAAAGCATAATGTGTCTCGGACCAAATTCCCTCGTAAAGGAACACAAGTTCCTCCTGTAATTGGTGCTATGATCATTAGGATTCAGCTTGCTCTAATGAAAAACGGCCATTATTTGTATTATTAAATTCTTCATTTCCTTTCTTATAAGGTTGTATATTCCAGTTCAGTCGGTAAGGTTTTATGAATAAGCCTACTCTCCAGTCTACAGTTTCCAATTTAATACGCTAAAGTATGAAACAAAAATGAAACTTAATGAGTGTTGAAACTTTAAAGCCGTGAATGAAAACAAACACTGTTGTAAAAAACATGTATATATACCTGCATACGTAAAAATTCTGATATCAGATAAATAAACCACTTAAAAATGATAAAATCCTAAAACTTTATAATTATAATAAAAAACATAAATTACATAGTACTCAAACATATGACTGACTAGTTACAGACCATAAGATACTGTTTTTTTTTTTTTTTTGCATGGTTATATGCCAAGATTTTGCGAGTGGGTATTTTATTGGTCAGTTAACCAACTTGTGAAATCCTACTACAAGTTTGTTTGTTTATCCTCTAACTTGGTATGTGGACCTATCAATATGGTTTAACGAACTAAGAATGGTTCGGAATGTATCAGAAGAAGTTATTTTTATAAACTAAAATATTTCATAGCTCCGATGCTTGTTAAATATAGATCAGTCAGTGAGGGTGGCCACTGATGGAATTTCTCTAGTTTTCTCATTTATTACATGGGTTTTCATACAATCATTTTTTCAATCATTACTAGCATATTTAGGACAACAGCAGGAACACTATTTATATTCATAAGTGGTAAAACATTAATTCTATAGTTGCATTTCGTTTTAAAATCCCATCACCCATTTGATGGATTTCTTTTTCGCACATTGCTTATACATACTTTCAAGATAAACATACTTATATCAAGTGAGATATTTTTAAGTTACGTGTTACTTTTCGATAAAAAAATACTAAAATATAAAATAAAATGTTATTTAAATAATCAGACCCAGTGGACATGCATAATTTTATTTTTATGTACTTTCAATCTTTATATTTGCCACTAGTATATTTCGTAAAAAGCAAAAAACACAAAAAATCTTCATAAACCTCTTACAGTACATCTACTAGTATCTCTAAATCAAGTAATAAGGTAATATTGAACTCTTAACGTCTTTGTTTAGATATCACCAGAACGGTTTAACAGAAAAAAAGAAAGGGGGTTCCATAACTACTGTATACGTTCTTCTTTAATTTAATTTCTAAGTTCTTAAAATCTTTAAATGACGAATATGTAAGGTATTAGACTAGTTATTTGGGATTTTTGTTTGAAGTTAAGCACAAAGCAACACAATGGACTATCTGTGCTCTGCTTACCACGTGTATCGAAACCCGGTTTCTAGCGTTGTAAGTCTGCAGATATTCCGCTGTGCTACTGAAGGGCTTGAGATTTTTACGTGATATTTATCTAGATTAACTCGTAATTTTACATTTTGTTCTTATTTCTTTTCGGTGATATGAAGGTTATCACAAATTACAGAATATAAAAGGTACAAGCAGCATTTTAAGTTGCGGATGAGCGGCTCATAGCACGTGTCTGAGTTTTTTTCCCCCAAGTACAAACTTTTAGGTCATAACTCCGTTAACTCTTGATCGATTTAACATGTAATTACGGTTTTGGATTCAGGAAATCAAACCATTTCGATTGATGCATTTGACTACGCCCAAGGTTTCATATATCAATGTATTCTAATTCTGCCTAAAAGAATTTCAATTTGAGGGTAGGCTGGTAGAGATCCCTATGAGTAATAAAATCGAATCGCTTGGTATTGCTGGCGCACAAAAATATAGCTACTAGAAAGAGGAACAAAGGTCTCATAGATTAATTTACTCCAATCCTGCCTAAAAGAATTTCAGCGACGCGGCTGTTGAGGATTCTCTCTTATTTTTGCTACATAATTGGATTTAGAATTGATATATAATGCATTGATATACCGTTTGGTCGTATTATACATTTATTTTCTTTCAAATAACAATTTATACCAATATCACAATTACTTTGTTGTTCTGTTGACGCTAAGTAATATATATATATATATATATTATTTGATCGATGTATTGACCAAGACATTTTTCAATTAGCAAAGTACCTGTAATCTGTTTAAGTTTTTCTTGAATAACGCGGAAGTTAACATGCTCTCAAGGTGAGTTATTCGTATTAAAAGTGTAATATTTCTTGCATCTTTGTTGTGATAAAAAGATTTGTCATACTTCAGTCCGGCTGTGTCCGCATCGCAACTTTATTGGGATCTAGATCATTTTTGGGATCTGGGAGGGTCAGGTATGATGTTCCATCTCTTTCTCCCTCCTGTAATGGAGACAAGTACGCACTGTTTAAATGGTGAACGTCACACAAAAGAGGGTGTTGATATCACTATAAGTCACTGATATGATTTCAGTACTCCTATCAGGACCAACACCTGGCTATTTCGACGATCACTTCGTCGGGATCGGGGAGGGTCAGGTATGGAAAAATCCACATCTTGCTCCTCGTTGTTTCAATCAGTCATCGGGTTTTAGGTCTTGGCAACCTAGGAGGGTCAGGTACTAAGTATACCTCTCCCTCCCTCCTGAATTGTTGTTTGATGTTCCATACTTGGGGTTCTAAAGTGAGCTGGTTTGGATGTTTATCGGTTTCTGTTACAACTTTCCTTTTCAGAGCTACGTCCATTTTATGTTGTCAGGTTATGTATCTTTAAGAAAATTATGTTAGCTGTGTATTTGTGTGCTGTATTGTTTGTGGAAATACGAGTAGTTGTATGATCTGTGGTATTAATGGTGTTAGGTGTTCTATAGCTATTTTAATAATCAATGTTATGTTGGGGGTTTCTGTATTTGGCTAGGAATTCATAAAATATATTTTGTCCGCTTCTGTTATTTTGCTTATTGTTTCAGTTTGTTGTGTTTGAACGTTTGTGTGTTCTTCGTTTGTTTAGGTGTGTATTTTTGCTGCCTGTGCGAATGTATTTTTAGTAGATTGTTGATTTGTGTTGGTGGTCTCTTGAAGTTTGGGTGTTGACAATAAAGGTGTTCTTCTTTGTGTTCTGTTTGTTACCTGATTTTGTACTTCTGCGTTTGTGTTATTTAGTATGATTGTTATGAGTGTTTTGATGTTGTTGTATTTTTGGCATCTTTTGTAGTATGCCGTGCATTGGTGTTGGCAGTTACAGTAATGTGGTTGTGTGTTTTTTCGAGGATAGTCTGTGTTTCTGTGTTCTTCCCCACACCCTACGTAATAATGGGTTAAAACTACCGCTGGTGTTTCGGTTGGTTCTACTGTGTTCATACCAGAGAATAATATCATTTGATATCAAGCGTTTCGTGTACATGTATTTTAACTAAATTAGTGAGTTTCTGTGTTCTGTTTGAGAATATGCGTTCTATGCGTATTGTGTTTGTATGTAAGTTCTCCTCATTCGTAATGCTTTTATAACAAAAGCTTTAGGGTTTGGTTTAGTGCCTGGTCTGTGTATGTATAGTGATATTTTCGGGTTTGAATGCGTCTTGCGGCCATTGTTTCAACCGTCGGTTGACGAGGGCGCCGCCCTTGGCTAGACGCTTGATAGCAGCTATGATGACTTCCGGCTTACATCGTTTGATTTTAGTCGCAAGTTGAGGTTTGCTGTACTGGGCTGGGACTCCTTGTATTATGATAGAATGCTGTGGTGGTTTTTTGTGTGCTGTATCTGTTTGAGTGATCGTATTAGGTTTGTGTAGTGTCAGTTTTCTTTGTTTCTTGGTTGTAACCAGAATGTCAAAAGCTCGTTTAGTTTTGTTTTGAATTGCGCGCAAAGCTACTCGAGGGCTAGCCGTCCCTAACTTAGCAGTATAAGGCTAGAGGGAAGGCAGCTAGTCATCACCACCCACCGCCAACTCTTGGGCTACTCTTTTACCAACGAATAGTGGGATAGACCGTCACTTTATAAAGCCCTCACGGCTGAGAGGGTGAGCATGTTTGGAGTGACGGGGATTCGAACCCGCGACCAGCAGATTGCGATTCGAACGCCCTAACCACCTGGCCATGCCGGACCTGGCAGTTTAGTTTTTATTGGTGTCGAATTGTAATATAGCTTACTTTTCACTACATGTTTGTCACATAGTTAGACAGGCTTCAGGAAATTACATGCCTTATCAGTAACACTGGATAAGGGCTAAACAAAAAACAATACTTTATTTTCCCTCTTATAGCCGTAGTGTATAACGCTACTATAAAATTATGTGAGCTGGAATAGATCCATTCCAATGTGACGAATAGGGATAAGAGCAGTTTATCTTGGAAAGTATAATTCTGCATTACAAATGGAGTTGTTTTGATATAAGCTGAGGATATAGATTATCCGGTGTTGAATTTCATTATTTAATCATACTTATTCAAACTGTAAGAATTACGCCCAGTTGTGGATCTGTAGCATTGAAATCGAAAACCTCTTTCAATTACTCTCGACGGTACACGGTAGTTGCTACAAGATTAACGATGATAAACTGAGCGCTACTATTCCAATGATGATATGACGTACGTAGATACGTACCAAGTTAAGTGTGGAGAACATGTGATAGTAATATTATACATCACAAAGTTTTTGGCCAAAAAGCGCATCGCCGTAATATTCTAAGGCTATCAGTTCCTTTATTTTCTTAATAATTTTGATTCACGTACTACAGATTGTAATGATCAAAACTTGATCGAGAATAGTAAAAAAATTATCATAAGTTATGAGTGATATAAAATAAAACTCGCATATTGCCATTTTACTGTAATTATAACACTTTGTGTTCTTCAGAGTAATATAATTATCATAAGTTATGAGTGATATAAAATAAAACTCGCATATTGCCGTCTTACTGTAATTATAACACTTTGTGTTCTTCAGAGTAAAAAAATAATAATCATATTTAATAGTCTTACTGTAGAAACATCAGAAAATAAGCTATTAAAAAGGTGTTAAACGAGTGGTCGGTAACGTAATTCGTGGCCCGGCATGGCCAGGTGGTTAGGGAGCTCGACTCGCAATCTGAGGGTCTCGGGTTCGAATCCCCCCTCCCACCAAACATGCTCGCCCTTTCAGCCGTGGGGGCGTTATAATGTGACAGTCGATCCTACTATTCGTTGGTAAAAAGAGTAGCCCAAGAGTTGGCGGTGGGTGGTGATGACTAGCTGCCTTCCTCCTAGTCTTACACTGCTAAATTAGGGACGGCTAGCGTAGATAGCCCTCGTGTAGCTTTGTGCGAAATTCATAACAAACGATACACCAACTAAAATGGTACGTTTGCCAAATTATGGAAAGTAATTAATTAATTTATGCCCCCCAGTACAGCGGTATGTCTGCTGACTTACAACGCTAGAAACCGGGTTTCGATACCCGTGGTGGGCAGAGCACAGATAGCCCTTGTGCAGCTTTGTGCATAATTAAAAACAAAACAAACAAACATAATTAATTTACAAACAGCAGTAAGTGAATTGGAGAATTAGAGGTGAAGGTGCAATCCAGTTTTAGGTTTCGCTCGTTGTATTTTAGCGAATAGTCCCCTAAAAGGGCACACACCCATTTATGTAACGTTAGGTGGCTTTAGCATTTAGGTGATTTTTCAGTTGCAAGCACATATCAAAAAATGTACATGGACTTACCTCTGTGAATATTTGTGATGCCGTGTTTAATATGTGGCTGATGGATAAAACCTTATAAATAATTCAGTGGAATTTAATCAATAATTTTAAACAAAATAACACGTACTATCAGAATGATTTGAGAATCTCAACACGTCGTCACAGTTCATGTCACAACGTCCAATCACGCTCTACCTAACGACCGTGCATGTAGACATTAAGCCTGCAGTACAATTTCCATTGCCAAAGACTTCGTTGTAATGGTGTCATGTCCAAAGCACATCACTACACCCTGAGGGCCCTTCTTATAGCTAATGTACGAGCGTAACAGTTTCACAGCGCTTATTTCAACAGTCTGATTGTATACAATTTTATAGGCGCTGCGTCTGGTGACTTGACCAATATGTCTTTGAAAGGAATATTTTGAATACTCATTTATTCTCCAGCTGATTGATGGATGCGATTGTCGAATGGACATGCCATGTCATTTGAAGCAACTTATGTACACATGAATTGTGTTACTTTTTCAGACTGAGATCATTCATTATTGTGCTGCGTACTGTTGTCTGGATCACGTGGATGGCTTTTACCATTGTCCTTTTTGTTAGTAGATCGTCTCCTGTTACAAGACACCACACTTTGCTTCACATGGCTGTGGTATAACCTGTTGGACGGTCCTGGTACCCCACGTCGATTCATATTCCTATATGCTATAAAGAACATGGTATATACTCATCTTTAAAATTCTAAATCCCCGATCTAAACGCATCTTTATTATCTAGATATAATAATAGTTTGCGTCGAAAAAGGCTGTTACATACTCTTCCCAAAAGCGATCAATTTTGAGTGGCATCACATTACCTACGCAACGCCAGATAATGTTAAAATGTAGTTCTGATACATTCTGTTTCCCCGTAACTTTATATCAGCTGTGAGTGTCACGTGAGTTGCTGATTTGTATATTCTAAATGATTTAATATAACTTACTGTATGATTCTGTGACCTTTTTCTCTCTATAAAACACCCTTGAATTATTGGTGAAATTAAATTGAATCAAAACTGTATATTCCTGTTTATCTGTAGGTTTCTAAAGCTCAAAACAGAACTTTAAACACCGTATAAAAAGTAAAACGTAAGTTTGTTTAGAAAGCGACCTTAACACATTATTAAAAAAAAGAGAGAATACAATAAAGTCATGTAAACAACTCTTGATTTACTTCTTAACTTTAGCTGAACGTTTACAAACAGATAACAATTTCTTTATAATGTAAATGTTATTATATGCTTTTGGACATCTGTGTTGCTACATAATGAATGTACCTATCTTTGGAAATTGAAATGTATAAAAAAGATGTTTTCGGAATCGATAAACTTGATATATTTGGAAAAGAAACTTTGTTAGAAACAAATAATATATAAAAGTGATTTGCTTAGTCTTAGTTTTAGTAGACTAAGTAAAGTTAAATTAATTAAATCTTATACACATATTCTATATTTATGTATAATAAAGTAAAATTCAAAGCAAATAAAATTCATATTACTTAATCTACAGCTTTAAGAATTCTTTAGAACTTAATTATAATTGCATTATTTTTCATGAATCAGGCTTTTGTCTATACTTGTACAGAATCAGCAGCCACGATATTCATACTTTAATATGATTACAATTACGTATTCTAAGAAATGTATTTTCAGTTGTTTCTCAATTTGTTTATGGAAAACCTAATAACACACGCTAGTTTAAGCCTGGTCTAATATCACAGTATCTTTGTGCACACTTTTTAGATAGGAGATTTCGAATTTCTAAGATGAGGATTTTCTATGTTTTTTATAGCATATAGGAATATGGATCATCGTGGGGTACCAGGACCGTCCAACAAGAGACTTGCAACAGGTAATACCACTGTGAATTGATTGTTCTAATACTTGATGGTTAATCTTTTATTCTTTAAACTTACGTGAATATCAAATAATCTATTGGATATTTTTATTTATCCTGCTACAAGCTAAGATAATTAATTGAAAAACTGAAACAATGTTTCTCAAATAGAAATATATATAGTCAAGGAAGCATATTATGTGGACAGTAACAATCTATTAGAATAATACTCCGTTTTATCTATCCTGAAAATGCGCATCGCACTCTCTTCATTTCAACAAAAGTAAACAAAAGGCAGATGTAAAAATAATTTAATAGACATTTTGTGTAGTATATTAAAAGCTTATCAAAGTTTTAAAAAAGGTTTAACGCTGCGTCGTAGAATAACATTATAATTTTATTTAATGATAGTATTAATTACGGTAAAATTTAGCCCTAACTAAACTAAAACTAAAAACGTGCATAAGCTACAGTATTAATTTATCTCTTTATCGAACATAGGCTGTACTTAATAAAGGCTTAACTAACATTAGGCATAAAAAAAGTGGACTTATAGATTTCGGTGTCTGCGTTTAGAAGTTTTTGTATTATTTGTTGTTTGTTATGAATTTCGCGCAAAGCTACACGAGGGCTATCTGCGCTAGCCGTCCCTAATTTAGCAGTGTAAGACTAGAGGGAAGGCAGCTAGTTTAAGATTGAATTAACTGAATAAATTAAGATTGAAAACTTTAAAACTTTCGAATGTTCCTGCCTAAAAAGAATTTCTTACGACATTTGTATAAAATCACATTACTTTAACTGAGTTTCATTTTTGGTTTAGACTTTCCATCAAACGAAGATTCTGTATGAATCTCATCCGTTGTTAGGCCCAATAACTCACACGAATGCAAGTGACAACGTTAAGAGAGATCATCATCTTCTTAAGTAGATTTTAGAGTACTTCTATTCTTCATATTCAACAATCTTTTCTTCAAAACCAAAAAACAAATAGAATGTCACTCCACAACCTCCACCGTTGATGATGGAAGTTAAACATGATATTTTTTCTTCAAGTTAAACTCTTTGTAAGGACTTTTTGATTTGAGTTAAGCCACATTATGAAAAGCTTGCTTAAGCAAATATGGGTTAGTTAGTTTATTTTTCTTGAGCCCAAAGACACACAATGGGCTATCTGTGCTGCGCCCATCACGAGATTCGAAACCCAGTTTTTAGACTTACCGCTGAGCCACTGGCGGCCACTATTGGTTAGAAATGTATTACTGACTTTTACATAGATAGCATAATTTCTCGGATTGATGGGTTTTACAAAAAATAAATATAATCGTAAAAAAAATAATTACTTATTCGTTGTTTTTTAAATGTCGAAAAAAACAATTGTTTGTTTGTTATGGATTT
>NW_013668292.1:57261-60683 GCF_000517525.1 Limulus polyphemus
AACAAATAGTGGGATTGACCGTCACATTATAACACCCCCACGGCTGAAAGGTCGAGCATGTTTGGTGTGACGGAGATTCGAACCCGAGACCCGCAGATTGCGGGTCGATCGCCCTAATCACCTAGCCATGCCTGGCCGTCGAAAACAACGTAGCATTCTGAATAAATATTCAACGCTTATGTAGAATAGGAAAAACCTCAAAATATTCTATTTAAACGTACTGTTACGCTATATCTTGGGGCTCCGGCATGGCCAGGTGGTTAAGACGCTCGACTCTCAATCTGAGGGTTGCGGGTTCGAATCCCGTGGGGGCGTTATAATGTGACGGTCAATCCCACTATTCATTGGTAAAAGAATAGCCCAAGAGTTGGCGGTAGGTGGTGATGACTAGCTGCCTTCCCTCTAGTCTTATACTACTAAACTAGGGACGGCTAACGCAGATGGCCCTCGTGTAGCTTTGCGCGAAATTCAGAGCAAACAAACAAAACTATTTATCAATGGTCTATAAGGCCTATTATATTTTTCACACTGTATTCTTTATCTAATCATTGTTGTAACAAATGGATTATCAGGCAGTGTGGTAGCATTCTTTTTTCTTTCTTCCCATCAGCTGTAACTCATAAACTACACTGTGTCTACTTCCAGCCTCTACACCAAGACACTTCACTACTCCATAAGATGTGCCTTTTCAACCTAGAGTCCCAAGTGATCCACGATAGGTTAGTTACAGCCTAAAATATATGCAATGACACGGGTCGTTTAATATCAGCCAACAGATGGCGCCACCTAATCTAAAAAATAAGCCCAGAAACTAGCAATAAATAATTTTATTCTAAAATTGTTGGGATGGGGAAAGATCAGAAGCTAAAGAGCATTTGAGATGGGAGGAAAATCTGCATTACCCATTAAATAGTGTTCCGACCACTATTGTGTTTGATGTATCCCACCAAGCCTGACGAGCTCTGGACTGAGCGAAACGTGTCGTTGACAATGGATATGGTGAACATAATGTGGTTACTATTATTATCATTCACTCTTCTTATTCTTGAAAATTCCTAAGCGACTAGATAATGAATGCAGTATTAAAAATATATTAGGCCTAATACCAGAGTCTCATGACAAATAAAATTAATTATAATCATGCTTCGCTAACTTGGAAAAGGTTTTCATACCATAACAGGGTTTTTCTTTAACAATGTTACTAGCTGGTGGTAGATGATTTTCCTTATTGCTAAACAGTTTTACTAGAATTAGGGGAAAACCCTTTGAAAATAATTTAAAGGATGTATGCTCTGCGATTATAAAATTCGTTTTCGTTATGTTAAAAAAAAACTATTTTTTTGGCTCAAATAAATCAAAAAATAAGTTTGTTGTTGACCTTCAAATTCTAGCTAATGATGACTAATGCTTAAAATAAACGTAAGTCACATGGCGTATCCAGAATCTTCAGGCAACGATCATCTAAAAATACTGTATGACAAAAAGCATATGGTGATAAATTATAAAAATAGTTTAATGTATATTAGGTAAAGCTATTTCAAAAATAATGAAAAAAGCATTCATTTGCCAGTGACCGTTGTTTGGTCTAGAGCAATGTTTCTAATCTTATCTTTTCTTACTTCAACTTATATTCTATAAGTTCCAAGGCACCCCTAACGTTTTATAGCCTATTTAACAGTGGCGTAGCAAAGTGGGGGAGGAGGTCATAAAGGCACAAAGCTACACAATGGATTATCTATGCTGTACCCACCACGGGTATCGAAACTTGCTTTTTGGCTTTATAAGCCTTTTATTTGACTTACTGCTGAGCTACTGGGAAGATTGAAAACATTTTCAGTGGCGTAGCAAAGTGGAGGGGTGGGGTGGGGGGTCATAAAGATAATAATATTTTGCTAAAATCTCGAGGCAACCCCTAGAAAAAGTCCGCGGTTGAATCTGGTCTGGGGAAAATATATATATCAATATGGTGCATATAAAATGTTTTAGCGTGTGATGATGAAACAGGCAGACCTGAACTTGTAGGTTTTCTGAGATATCCACGTGCTTACCTTAAATACTATATGTTACTAGTGGATTATTTTTCAGAAAGGTTAATTATTAAGTTTAATTGCAGGATATGTTGTTGCCGAGTCACTTGCAAACACGATTTGCAAACTCGTGCATGAAATCACGTGCTGCTGACACGTTGATCAATCAGGTGGTGTGCGTCTCGCGCGCGATAACATCGAAAAGTATTGACTATAAACTGCACTCGAGAAGCATGGCATATTAAACAAACAAACAAAAAAGTTTTGCGTTTAAATGTAGTGTGTAATAGTCATACACATAACACAGAATACGCTAAATATTAATATTTGTATTGGTCTGTTGATTGTTAAAAAAAAGAAAATGGTGATAGCTAGTTTGTTGAATTTTACACAGATCTATTCGAGGACAACCTACGACAGGCGCCCCTAATTTTAAAGCGATAGACGAGAAGGAAGGCAGCTAGCCAACACCACCCACCGCCAAATCTAGAGTCACTCTTTATCAAAGAATAATCGGATTGATCGGCACATTTTAACCCCCCCCCCTACGACTGAAAGGGCGAGTATGTTTGGTGATGGGAATGGATCCCATGACCCAGAGATTGCGAGTCGAGTGCCCTAATCAACAGGCCATGCCAAATGTTGGTAGTTGTAAGATTGATTTGTTACATCAGCCTCTAGCCATTTTGTATATAACGTTGGGCAACAATATATTATACCAAGTTGCCTCGCCCACAGTGAGTACAAGCGATAAATTAGATTTGAGCACCGGAGTACTTTGAATGCAGCATGAAACAAAGAATAAACTAAATTGTAGGCAGATAAGTAAGCAACTGTATACGAAAGAAAACAAAATGTTTCGTAAAAACTTAAATATATATATATTCGATGATTAAAGTTATTTGAATATCTCGCGCAAATAATCATTATTTAACTCATCATATACTGCCTAAAAATTTAAAATTACAGGTAAAAAGTGGTTAATATAACATAACATGTTTTTTGAGACACAAACGTAGACAGAACATGGTTAGAATTGGGAAGCTACTGAATATGAGGGATTGATATTTTCAATCCATGCATAATTTATGCTTAATCGGAATCCCAAAAAATAGGATTTATTTTTACTTTCATAACACGCCCACAACTGAAAGATTTTGTTTGTAATTAAGCTCAAAGCTACACAATGGGCTATCTGTGCTCTGCCCACCACGGGTATCGAAACCCGGATTCTAGCGTTCTAAAGTCCGCAGACATCCGCTGTGCTACTGGGGGGGGGCAAGATAAAGAGTTACTGTGAAGTTATTGTGACATAGTGTTATCAATGAACGGTCAACTAATTATCTGAATACTGATTAACTATTATTGAATTAAATAATTTTTCTATTATTACCA
>NW_013668292.1:61537-69415 GCF_000517525.1 Limulus polyphemus
AGCTACTGAATATGAGGGATTGATATTTTCAATCCATGCATAATTTATGCTTAATCGGAATCCCAAAAAATAGGATTTATTTTTACTTTCATAACACGCCCACAGCTGAAAGATCCTGTTTGTAATTAAGCTCAAAGCTACACAATGGGCTATCTGTACTCTGCCCACCACGGGTATCGAAACCCGGATTCTAGCGTTCTAAGTCCGCAGACATGCCGCTGTACCACTGGGGGGGGGGGGCTAGCTGAAAGAGCAGAACGTGTTCAGTGGCATTACGTTTCGAACCCCAAATCTTACCACCCGCACGCACCAGAATACGACTAATGTACCGTATGTAGATGTTCTAACATTACAACCAATTCAGTCGTGTCAGGTTTATCTTATGCAAAAACTGTTACATAATCTAAAAAAAGCGATTAGTAGAACTCAGATGGTTGACCTGTATCGCACTGACCGTTGGAGGTGAAAAAAGCAGCACAGTGAGTGAATATATACAATATAAAATCCATTTATTTGTTTTATATATATATTGTTATCATTTTTGTTGCTAAGGGTATTGAACTTTTTATAACTTTCAACTGATGGATTACTGTTTGTTTGTTTTTTTGTAGAAAATATTATCTTCTCAAATTCAGTCTCAGAGAATATTATAAAATAATGAACATTTAGAGAATTATTGCATTACGGTTTTTAAGCAAGTTTCTCAGGCTGTGACTTTAAAGAATGTCACAGTATTACGACTTTTACTTAACATTATCATTTAAATAGATATGTTTATCCTAAGTTGAATTAGGCTAACATTAACTCTACAATTAATTAATCAATAAAATGTTCATAATTTGTTGAAAATCAGTTATTGTATATAATTAAATTTAATGACATCGAATTTCAAATGTTTTTCAAGAACTAAAATCTTGCAAGACATAAAATTTTGTATAGCGAAAGTAGATTATATAATATTATAAAAAACTGAACATTTGTTGAGTACTTCTAAATACCATTTAATAGTTTAACATTCAGTATTTCTGTTGTAATGTTAATCAACTCTGTGTAACTCAAGAGCAGTTAAATTCAATTTGATTATATAATATGTGTATTTAATCAAAGTTAAAAGTCTAGTATGTTTGTTTTAAAAAAAAAACTCAGTATCATTACTTGAAAAAGTTGAAAGAAAAATTTCAATTTCTAATGACCTGTTCATTTAAAATGTTTTTTTCTTTCATTCTGGTATATTATTGTGCTTTAACTGATGTAACTGCAAGTGTAGCGTAATATCAGATTATGTTTTATGTACTGTATTAATGGTAGACCAACCGAGATAATAAGTGTAACGCAATATCAGATTGTGTTCTATGTACCGTATTACTGGTAGACCAACCGAGATAATAAGTGTAACGCAATATCAGATTGTGTTCTATGTACCGTATTAGTGCTAGACCAACCGAGATAATAAATGTAACGCAATATCAGATTGTGTTCTATGTACCGTATTACTGCTAGACCAACTGTGGCAGGAAGTGTAATGCAATATCAGATTGTGTTTTATGTACTGTATTACTGGTAGACCAACCGAGATAATAAGTGTAACGCAATATCAAATTGTGCTCTATCTGTTGTATTACTGCTAGACCAACTATAATAAAAAAATTAACGCAATATCAGATAATGAATGAATTAAAAAAGGAATAACACCATGTTTGCTGCTTAAAAATAAGGTAATTGTTATATGCCAAACACTTAACGACAACACGTGAACAACAAATAATATTTTGTGTAACCTATTCATTACCATCATATGTTATTTACTGCAGCTAGATGAAGGCCTACTCGTGTGATCATTACCTCAGACAACTACACGATACTAAACATTGGTTGAACTAAACACGATAATGATGAATTTTTAAAAGGGCTGGTTGAAATAATACACCTCCGCTCATCCTTTATATTATTCAGTATGCCTACACCTTCATGTATTGTTAATCTATTGAAAATGAACAGAGCAAAAACAATCTCTTCTTCTGATAACATCATACATAATGAACGATAATCCAATTTTGGTAGAACGTAAAGTTCATTTGTTTGTTTGTTTCAAAGTATTCAAAGCAAGGTATACATTTTCAAACGCATCCGGTAGGAGATAAAATAAAACAAAAGCTTTAAACTTCGAGTAACTACGTGCTTTTTGTTTTGCTACGAACATCTTGGACAATTGTTATTGTTGGTGATGTTCTTTTTGTTAAGCACAAAGCTACACAAAGGGCTATCTGTGCTCTGCTCACCACGGGTATCGAAACCCGGTTTTCTAGCAGTACATCTTGGACAAGAAATAAATCATTTTGATTAGGTGACTTATGTTTACAGAATAAAATATATATGGGAAACCGGATTTTATATATATATTTTTTTAGCTTTGTAAACCCGGCTGAGCCACTTGGGAGTGGATGTGTGGGGAGGCATATAAGGTTGAAAAAAAAGAACAATATGAAATAAATACTAACATAATCCATTACACTCATTGGCTGACAATAACAGAACTATAGATAAAAACGTTGATTGCAAGAGTATAGGAAATTAAATATGAAATTGATGACGGGCTTCACCAACTGTCATGAAATGTCAGTCAATTGAATTTGTGGGCATGTGATTCGTACGTTCGTAATGGAAAAAAATTATTACTACAATAATCTTATTAAGAAATAACTCTTCAGCTCATGTCTCCCTCACTTACTAAACATCTATTCAAAACGAGATCAAAACGTTAGATGCGAAGACAGTTATTTTTTTCTGAAGTTAGAGGTTTGAATTATGTTTAATTATAACTTAAAGTTTGTGCTTAAACATCTTACTTCGAACAGTAAGACTAAAGAATGGTATCTTATTCTATTAAATAAGATTAATAGTTGGATTGATCTATCAATCCCCTAAAAATCTGATGTTTTTGAACACCATCGCTAGCAGTTACTTCTGTAGGAGCCCATTAACCAGATTAAATATTTCATTTTATAAACGAGGTTATGGGGTACAATACTTTTTGTACTGTTAAAGAAATATCATTATTCCGTTAAAGACCGTGAAGCAAAAATTGGATGGAGTTGACGTACAAAGCCTAAGACTGATAATCGGTGACCGTGAGGTTTGAAAAAGGATAAAAAAGTAAAGCTTAGTGAAGCAGCGCAGTGGACAGGACATGTTTCTAATGGATAACGGCTTCAGTGCAGTGGACGGAACATGTTTGATAATGGATAACGGTTCGTTTGTTTGTTTGTTTGTTATGAATTTCGCGCAAAGCTACACGAGGGCTATCTGCGCTAGCCGTCCCTAATTTAGCAATGTAAGACTAGAGGGAAGGTAGCTAGTCATCACCACCCACCGCCAACTCTTGGACTACTCTTTTATCAACGAATAGTGGGACTGACCGTCACATTATAATGCCCCCACGGCTGAAAGGGCGTGCATGTTTAGAACACAAATCTAACGTTGTATTCTAAAACACGAAAACTTTACATCTTGACAACCACAAATCTAACGTAGAGTTGCCGAGTTATAGTCTTCGAATATTGTATTCTAAAACACGAACTCTTTACATCTTGACAAACACAAATCTAACGTAGAGTTGCCGAGTTATAATCTTCGAATATTGTATTCTAAAACACGAACTCTTTACATCTTGACAAACACAAATCTAACGTAGAGTTGCCGAGATATAATCTTCGAATATTGTATTCTAAAACACGAAAACTTTACATCTTGACAACCACAAATCTAACGTAGAGTTGCCGAGTTATAGTCTTCGAATATTGTATTCTAAAACACGAAAACTTTACATCTTGACAAACACAAATCTAACGTAGAGTTGCCGAGTTATAATCTTCGAATATTGTATTCTAAAACACGAAAACTTTACATCTTGACAAACACAAATCTAACGTAGAGTTGCCGAGTTATAATCTTCGAATATTGTATTCTAAAACACGAAAACTTTACATCTTGACAAACACAAATCTAACGTAGTGTTGCCGAGTTATAGTCTTCGAATATTGTATTCTAAAACACGAAAACTTTACATCTTGACAAACACAAATCTAACGTAGAGTTGCCGAGTTACAGTCTTCGAATATTGTATTCTAAAACACGAAAACTTTACATCTTGACAAACACAAATCTAATGTTGTATTCTAAAACACGAAAACTTTACATCTTGACAAACACAAATCTAACGTAGAGTTGCCGAGTTATAATCTTCGAATATTGTATTCTAAAACACGAGTACTTTACATCTTGACAAACACAAATTTAACGTTGTATTCTAAAACACGAAAACTTTACATCTTGACAAACACAAATTTAACGTTGTATTCTAAAACACGAAAACTTTACATCTTGACAAACACAAATCTAATGTTGTTTTCTAAAACACGAAAACTTTACATCTTTAATTTTACAACTCTCTAACGTAGAGTTTTGATAAATTTCATATTGTGGAGTAGACAAATGCGATGAAGAGCCGTACTGAAAAACGTCCAAAAAACAAAAATGCTTGGTATACACAACTAAATACCATATTTTGCTCATCACGAAGGGCGCCGTGAACACACACACATTCATATGAGTTGATACCAAAACTCGTTTGAGAAACAAACATTCATTAGTTTCGTTTTGAGTTTACTTACTTCACTAAAGTATATTTTATGACAGTTTACAGCTTTTACAGTTCAGTAAGTAATATTAGTTTTTAAAAGAGGTACGACGTTTCAATCACTAGTGCGATGATTAACTTGTGTACTTTCATCGGATTTATTATTGTGTTCTTTTATCAGATTTATCATTGTGTTCTTTCATCCGATTTATCATTGTGTTCTTTCATCAGATTTATCATTGTATTCTTTCATCAGATTTATCATTGTGTTCCTTCATCAGATTTATCATTGTGTTCTTTCATCGGATTTATCATTGTGTTCTTTCATCAGATTTATCATTATGTTCTTTCATCGGATTTATCATTGTGTTCTTTCATCAGATTTATCATTGTATTCTTTCATCGGATTTATCATTATGTTCTTTCATCGGATTTATCATTGTGTTCTTTCATCAGATTTATCATTGTGTTCTTTCATCGGATTTATCATTGTGTTCTTTTATCAGATTTATCATTGTGTTCTTTCATCGGGTTTATCATTGTGTTCTTTCATCAGATTTATCATTGTGTTCTTTCATCAGATTTATCATTGTGTTCTTTCATCAGATTTATCATTGTGTTCTTTCATCAGATTTATCATTGTGTTCTTTCATCAGATTTTCCTTTGACGTATGTACATAGATGTACATATACACAAGAACAGTAAATTGTTAAAGTGATCATTTCTTTTGTTACAGATTATTCAATGACGGTATAGTTCAATAGTTCCATAAAGTCGCCAATGTTTGTAGGACATCTGGTGTTATACTACAACACATTTTTAAATCGATACTCTCAACAACAGGGTATTTCATAACAAAAAAAAATGGAATTTATACATCATCACACAAATTTTGTGTTCTATTACAACTGAAAACATTAGTTAGTAACACAAAGGTATTGTTGCTAAACGAACAAATATATTTAGTTATGAGAATCGTTGTATCGAACAACATCCTGAATGATGAAGTATGTGAAAAAGAAATCCCTATCAAATATCACATACGTGTTATTTAATTATAAGCCTGAAGGATTTCTGGCGGCTGACTCAAGAAAGACACCAGCTGCTACTGAAAGTGTTTGATCTTGCTTGTTAAACTTTGAGCTTTATTTTAAACGCGTTATGACATAAGTCGTATCATAGTTGTTTTTTTAATTAGATGTAGGGCATGCCGATAAAAAATAGAAAACATTCTTAATATATGTAATACTCAATATATATATACATATATATATATACCCTAGAGCTTCATATTAAAAGTCTCGTCTTGTTCCAACGTCTTGCTAGAGGTTTCTCTAAAACATTGCTTCAGAATTACGTTTCTGAAGTGTTTTATATATCGAACTGTGATATTTGAAATACCTGTTTTTACGTGTAATAATTCTTCTGGATAAATATTAGCACGTGCATTACAAAAGCCTTCCCTACCCCTCAGTGACACACGGTAAGGCTGTGGACTTATAATGCTAAGAATTCGGATTTCGATACCCCTGGTGGTCACAGCACAGACAGCCCTTTGTGTAGCTTTGTGCTTAGCTATAAACAAACAAACAGATCCCTATAAAATATAATAAAAAAGTATTAATCACAGAAGCCTAAATAAATTTGAAATTGATTTAAAAAAATAACTTTCAGTTTCTAGCCAATAAGCATCTAGACATTCTATGTTAAGCTAATACCGATATGTACCTGAATATCGCATGTTTAGTTATAGTCAAACGAAACTTATATTACACCTAGATCCAGTCCTGGGTTTGAAAAGCCTAACTAGGAAAATCTAGGTCATTATATTATTAGCCATGTCACGTGGTACCTAAAACATAGACAAAACAGTATATGTACAGTCGCGGTAAGGTTTGAAACTAACTGATCACAGAACATAGATATTGTAAGTTTAGCGATGGTATCAAACCTAGCACAGGATCTAGGATTTTTATATTCGGTCATGATCAGATGAAACCTGATCGATCAGGAATTTGTCGTTATCAATAGCCACGGCCATGTAAAGTCTAATCATTAACAAAATATTTCAGATTTATTCATGATCATTCAAACCCTAAATAATGAGAACATAGATATACATACTCAGCCAAGGACAAGTGGAACCTAATTAAATCAGAACCAAACACAATACGTTCAGCTGTGGGTTATAACTAATCAGAACGATGCTCAGCCAAGGACGAGTGGAACCTAATTAAATCAGAACCAAACACAATACGTTTAGCTGTGGGTTATAACTAATCAGAACGATGCTCAACCAAGGACGAATGGAACCTAATTAAATCAGAACCAAACACAATACGTCCAGGTGTGAGTTATAACTAATCAAGACGATGCTCAGCCAAGGACGAATGGAACCTAATTAAATCAGAACCAAACACAATACATCCAGCTGTGAGTTATAACTAATCAGAACGATGCTCAGCCAAGGACGAGTGGAACCTAATTAAATCAGAACCAAACACGATACATCCAGCTGTGAGTTATAACTAATCAGAACGATACTTAGCCAAGTACTCGATGGAACCTAATTAAATCAGAACCAAACATGATAGTCCTTGGCTGAGCATCGTTCTGATTAGTTATAACTCACAGCTGGATGCTGTAAACCACACAAATCAACTGCTATTCTTTAATGTTATCTTTGTAAGAGTAAATGTGAAGATGAATGTTTTAAGACATTTTTTTTGTCTTAGATAAACATTTGACATTTCCATATGTTTATTTACACACATGGTATAAATCATGGCTTAGGCCAACGTACACACCCACGTTATAAATTTTAGAATGTCATGACTGAAGAAAGCAATGTTTAGCTGTGTTCGATAAGGATCCGAATGGCAGTTGCCGGTTATAATATTTTCAATTTTTGTCCGTATTTAAGTTTCAAATATCCTGAACCTGAAATATAATCTGTGGGTTATATTTGTTTGGCTTTTATTCAACCATAGAAAAATCTATCTAACTATCTTCGTTCTGATTAGATATAACTCGCAAAACAACAGCTAAAACTATCATGTTTGGTTCTGATTTAATTAGGTTCCACTACAACACTTTGAAACATAAATATAGGCTTTAGGATCAGCCAATTGTCATTAATACTTTGTGAAAACAGACCAACGACTATATGATGTAATCAATGTTAATCTAGCTGTATGAATGTAGAAAAAAAAAAAGGAATGAAAAAATCGTGTATTGTGTG
>NW_013668292.1:70415-76926 GCF_000517525.1 Limulus polyphemus
GTCATTAATACTTTGTGAAAACAGACCAACGACTATATGATGTAATCAATGTTAATCTAGCTGTATGAATGTGAAAAAAAAAAGGAATGAAAAATCGTGTATTGTGTGTTAAGCTCCCGCGTTATGATGCCTATTCTGTGGCTCCCCTGGCCAGGCATGACCAGGTGGTTAGGGCGCTCGACTCGCAATCTGAGGGTCGCGGGTTCGAATCTCGCCCTTTCAATCGTGGGGGCGTTATAATGTGGCGGTGAATCCCACTATTTCTGGTAGACCCCAAGAATTAGCGGTGGGTGGTGATGACTAGCTGCCTTCCCTCTAGTCTTACACTGCTAAATTAGGGACGGCTAGCTCAGATAGCCCTCGTGTAGCTTTGAGCGAAATTCAAAACAAACAAACAAACCCACAAGAAAAAAAAGGATTAACAGCAAAAAAGACGCTAAACTAGATTTTAATTGTGAGCATATGTCTAAGATCTGTTTTAAGCAATTCATGCTACGATAAGAATAGTGGAGCAAGACGTTAATCTGGAGAACTTCACAGTTGTCGATGTCTATTTTATTAGGCTGTGAAGCTGGAAGAGTACGTCAGTACAATGTTTCTAGACGGCGTGAATCGGAGTGTATTTGGTATATAATGTATTCATTCATTTCCGTCTATGTTTTCATTGTGGCAGACTTGCTTGTTGTTCCACACGAAGATCTTTTGAAAAACAGTCAAACAGACCAAATGTTCCTCTACTTCGCTAGCCAGTCAAATTATATCCACGTGCGAAAAGAATATTTTAACTAGTTAACCAGTTTAACGGTTAACTAGTCGTGTAGAATTTTCATGCAAAGGCTATCTACGCACAGTGCTTTTAGTTTCCCTGATTTTCGTACTGACATACTAGAGGGAAGGCAGTTATTCAACAGCACCCACCGATAACTCTTTGCTTAGTCCTGTCTGAATCGTCATTCGTATAGTGCACTAACGAGTCCAAAGTGAGGAGTACGTTTTGCGGCAATGGGACGCGAACCATGAACTCTCGGATTCTCAGTCTGGATCCCCTAGTTATTAAGCCATGCTCAGCTTATAAATTAACAACTGTCAATGATGCTACAATAGATGAATGGTAAAAAGCAAGGAAGCTGCCCAAAGAAACGAACCACACAAATACAGTACCTCCACCATATTATTTGCGACTTACTTGCTGACAGTATTGCGTGAAACTTGAAGTGGTTGACCACCAGATGAATGGCAGAAAGCAAGGAAGCTGCCCAAAGAAACGAACCACAAATATACAGTACCTCCACCATATTATTTGCGACTTACTTACTGACAGTATTGCGTGAAATTTGAAGTGGTTTACCACCAGATGAATGGTAGAAAGCAAGGAAGCTGCCCAAAGAAACGAACCACAAATATACAGTACCTCCACCATATTATTTGCGACTTACTTGCTGACAGTATTGCGTGAACTTTGAAGTGGTTGACCACCAGATGAATGGCAGAAAGCAAGGAAGCTGCCCAAAGAAACGAACCACAAATATACAGTACCTCCACCATATTATTTGCGACTTACTTGCTGACAGTATTGCGTGAACTTTGAAGTGGTTGACCACCAGATGAATGGTAGAATGTGAGAAAATAAGACCATCGCCTGAATTATGTGCCAGACAAGGCAGGGGTAAAGCTTAACGAGTAAGATGACAAGGAACCAAAAGAAGTACCTTTATCAAATCTTGCACAACTCTACTGAGGATATCGACCACACTGTACTAGTAGTGCGCAAGTGGCAACAATGGACGTCCAGAAGAAATGAAATTGTTGGAAAACAAAGTACCGTATAGTACAGCTAGGAAAAGAAATAGATAGTGAACTAGAAGGCCACTGGCAACATCAGTATAGGAACCCTCTTTTACTTCCTGTAAGACAGCCAGCCTACCTGAGGGGCGCCACCTGGGGGGGGGGGAGTTGTTTGTTCGTTTGTAATTAAGCACAAAGCTACATAATGGGCTATCTGTACTCTGCCAACCACGGGTATCGAAACCTGGATTCTAACGTTGTAGTTCAACCGCTGTGCCACTGGGGGCGCCACCTGGGAGAGCATTCCAGAAAATTCCACCTGGGGGGAGTTGTCTGTTTGTTTGTAATTAAGCACAAAGCTACATAATGGGCTATCTGTGCTCTGCCAACCACGGGTATCGAAACCCGGATTCTAACGTTGTAAGTCAACCGCTGTGCCACTGGGGGGGGCGCCACCTAGGAGAGCAGTCGTTTTTTTTTCTCAGTTTAATAAATGTCAAACATAGATTTACTTCTAACGTACATGGTTGTGTAATATATAAAAACACGTAAACCTAGAAAACATCTTCGTGAATTACATCTTTTAAGTCAATAATATATATATACAAGGACAAATAAGGAACGGGGGTGCCGTTTGTTTCATATAAATGAGTAAGAAGAAGAAAAAAAAATAACGATTCAAGTTTGTCCAATGCATTACAATTAATCTATAGCCAACGTTCAAGTAGGTTTTCAAAATAATATCTCGTTTTCTGCGAATATAACGTCACGGAAAACACTAGAAGTCTTTTGTGTATTCTTTATAAGAACGTACGAGCGCGAATCATTATTTTAGATAAATGTCATAGTAATTTTGAAACTCGTATGTCAGAGTACTTATTAAAATCAACCCCCCCCCCAGTAGAACAGCGGTGTGTCCGCGAACTTACAACGCTAGAAACCGGGTTTCGATACCCGTGGTGGGCAGAGCACCGATAGCCCATTATGTAGCTTTGTACTTAAGTACAAACAAACAAAATACTAAGACCAATTAATAAGGCCTAATCTAAGGCCTAATCGTGTCGTTTTAGATCATATTATCATAGCTGAAAAACTCATGATAATGTTGAGATTAATAAAACTATCGCTGTTTAAATATCCTTAAGTGGTAGTTTGCTGGGAAGCCTAACGAAACACAACATGTAGTTTAAGTTTGAAGCTTTAATGTTTTTCTATGGTACTGCTATAATTTCATTTCTTTTTACTTTAAAAAAACTGTAAATATTTTTGAATGTTCTTAAAACAACTTGAATAAAATAACTAGTAACAAAGCTTACTTTAAACTACGTTTTTTATGCGGATATGTACTAAATAATAATAATCAGTTCAATCAGTTGCTCGTTCAATATACTAGTATAATGTTGACCAATCAACAAACATTTGTCACTCCTTTATAGCTATAATTCCGACGTATATTATTGAAATCATCAATGTTTATTAGATAATCAGCGTATCATCCTTTCAGTATATTAATTTTTAAGATAAATATATACATATTAAATCGAAAAATGACAACACGCTGATATTCGGAGGATCAGGAGGACAAAACTAAAAACAATACAAAATCGGAGGATTAGGAGGACAAAACTGAAAAACAAGTATTAATACAAAATCGGAGGATTAGGAGGACAAAACTGAAAAACAAGTTTTAATACAAAATTGGAGGATCAGGAGGACAAAACTGAAAAACAATACCAAATCGGAGGATTAGGAGGACAAAACTGAAAAACAATACCAAATCGGAGGATTAGGAGGACAAAACTGAAAAACAAGTTTTAATACAAAATCGGAGGATCAGGAGGACACAACTAAAAAACAAGTTTTAATATAAAATTCTAAACTTCTCGGACCGTGCGTAGCCTAAATATGAGCAAAGTGAGATAAACTATAAGCTAGATAAATCGTCAACACTTTTTACAACGCTAGAATCCGGGGCTCGATTCCCGCTTTGTGCTAAAAACAGCAACAACAACAAAGAAACAGCCACAGTCTTCACTTTTGAATCATCTCAAAGGAAGTGCATTATGAAAGTCATTGATGTAAACAAATGATATGCAAAGTACGTTATATAATCTATAAAACAAAATAGACTGAATCCTATATCATATGTATAATCACTTAAATATTGTCTATAACACAACTGTATTTGGTGAGACTTACCCGTGTGATTGAGCTGTAATTTCGCGACGATTTCATTTGAGGAGTAGCTTATAGTTGATAAACAGAAAGGATTCTATGCTTTCGTTTGGTTCGCGGTCTCTCTTACAGATGCTTATCATGTGACAGCGCTAGTTTCATCCGAGTAGTGCATTTATTGTCAAACGCCATCTAGTAGCGCCTGAGAGAAACCAAACTTACTTTGAAATTCTTTCCGAGTTGCCCCACAGTAAGTTCAGCGGTAAGTCATTGTTTGTTTGTAATTAAGCACAAAGATACACAATGGGCTATCTGTGCTCTGCCCGCCACGGGTATCGAAACCCGGATTCTAACGTTGTAAGTCCGCAGACATACCGCTGTGCCACTGGGAGGCGCGGTAAGTCTGTAGGGTCATAACGCTAAAAAATCTGGTTTCGATACACGTTGTCAGCACAGCAGAAATAGCTCAATGTGTAGCGTTGTGCTAAATTACAAATGAAAAAATTCCCGAGTTAAATCTTTTTTGTTTTGCGCCAAAATTTTACGTACTACAACAGAAAATGTAATTATCGTAATTGTTCAGTATATTTAACCTTTATTTCATTCGTGATGTCACTGATATTTTTTTTAACAAATCCTGCATTGCTTGTCTCAAGGAATTTTTATTCTTTACGTAGAAATTACGATTTTACTGTATGCGACCCCTAGTGGCACAGCGGACATACAATGCTAGAAACTGGGTTTCAATAACAATGGAGAGTAAAGCACAGATATCCCATTGTGTAGCTTTGTGCTTAACTTTAAAAAAAATACTTGCAAGTATTTGGAATTCGTTGATGTTTTTTGCTGTATAATAAATTCCCAAGTACATTTGTGTTATATAGATGATTGTTATAGGTTTGTCTTGTGCAGATGGTAATCGACTATATGAATGATGTAAGAAAAATAAATAGGTTTAAGAAATCAATTTAACACAAAGATACGATATCTTACAATCCAAGCGCTTTCGAAACGTGGACCTTTCCTTTTTCAGTTTGCTCCTGAAGAAGGAAAAGCTCCACCATTTTGAAAACGCTTGGATTGTAAGGAAACGTATGTTTGTGGTAATTTACTGTGCTTATTATTACTTTGAGTAATCTGCTAAGTTTGTATTTGGTTGACTAGGACAGTGGTTCCCAAACTTTTTTTAGTCTGAGGCTTCCTTGGTATAAGTCTGAGGCATAAGAAAGTTTGAGGCCACAGTTTGAAAGTTTGAAATATATAATAATCTCACAGTTTACTCTGTGTTTTTCGTGTTATATTACATGGAATCTAAAACCAGAGTAATAGGTATATATTATAAAAAAAGGAAAAAAGAACGAGTGCTCATTTAAGCAAGGTACAGCAGAATAACACCAGTATATATTTTTGCTACTAATTTACTCATCGTGAGCTTCCGCTGTGCTGCACAAATGGTTCGCGAATGTGGACTATTTTTTGTCTTGAGCTTCAGCTGTGCTGCACAAGTGGTTCACTAAAGCTTGTGGACTATTTTATGTCGTGAGCTTCCGCTGTGCTGCGCAAAAGGGTCACTAAAGCACATGGACTATTTTTTGTCGTGAGCTTCCGCTGTGCTGCGCAAATCGTTCACTAAAGCATATGGACTATTTTTTTTGTCCTGAGCTTCCGAAGTGCTGCACAACTGGTTCACTAAAGCATATGGACTATTTTTTTTTATCGTGAGCTTCCGCTGTGCTGCGCAAATGGTTCACTAAAGCATATGGACTATTTTTTTTTGTCCCGAGCTTCCGAAGTGCTGCACAACTGGTTCACTAAAGCATATGGATTATTTTTTGTTCTTTTTATAAGTTGATAAATATTTACATTATTAACGGTAGTGCTTCCTTTTTCTAAAATATTAAATGATTTTTTTTTTCATTTTGATGAAATATAACTATTTATGATTCCAAGCCATCCTTATATTTTTCATCTAATATTCAATATTTTCATTTTCTGAAAGACTAATCAGAAGAGCCCGCTTTTTTCTTGACAATCCCAATGTCACCATGTCATGTTCATTTCGCGCATAAAAAATTAAACTTAGTCTATAAGTTTTCATATTAAATCATATGCCGGTGATGTGAAATTTTACGATATCTTAAAACACCGGATTTTGGATTAATTTAAAACCTTTTATAATTCCATGAGAAAAATAACGAAGAAAGGTTCTATTACAAGAGTAATTGAAACTGATACCATCGTAAAATACGTTTTGGTTTATTCTTTTAGAATCTTCGTACAAAGCTACACAAGGGATATCTGCACATATTTGTTCCTAATTTTGAACTGACTGGGACTGATCTGGCTTCAGGCGAATGCTTATAAAATACATAAGTATTTAGTATTAGTTTTATTACATTTACACAATATTAGTTCTACCAAACTTTATCTTATTGTGTTGATTACACTTTAAAACTATGTAACACAATAAGATAAAGTCTGTGTTGGTGTAGAGTGGGTAGAACTAATACTAAGACTTTATCTTATTGTGTTACATAGTTTTAAAGTGTAA
>NW_013668292.1:77801-102511 GCF_000517525.1 Limulus polyphemus
TAATCTTTGCAAAAAACTGGTAATAATTATTCTGCAACATTTTCCAGTACAAATGAATTTTTGAATGTACATTTGCAACTGTACAATGTCATTTACTTCTATTTCACAAATACCTATTAACACCCCTTTCAAGTAAGGGTTGTTGCAATGAAAGTGATGAATAAATCTCTATAATATTACCGCTATTTATACAGGCTGCCCCACGTTTAGTCAGCGGTACATTTACGGAGTTACAACGATAAATATCGGGGCTCAATTACCCGCGATGTACAAAGAGCAGATAGCCTAATGTGTGAGTTTGCGCTAACAAAACACGCTATTACAGAAGTCCACTGTCGGACCAGTAATCCAGAAATAGAAGTACGGAAATATAATTGTGAGTGATGAAGAATGAAGAGTTGTGGACATAACATGTGACAAGACCATCTTCAATGTGATGTCCTGTGGACATTTTATTAATACGCATAATACAACCCTTTAGTTAAAACGTTTGTTTGTTTGTTTCTAATTAAGCACAAAGCTACACGATGGGCTATATGTGCCCTGCCCACCACGGGTATCGAAACCCGGATTCTAGCGTTGTAAGTCCGCAGACATACCGCTGTGACACTGGGGGAGCTAGTTAATACGTATTTTTTATAATCATTTTTATAGTTCCTCTTGTGCACACAGTGAGGCGCTCAGAAAGTACTAACTTTTCTGATTATTACGCTGAGACTATGTGAAGACCAAGGCGAATCAGATAATAGCTGCAAGCAGTCACGCCCTTAGTCTGTACATCTCCCTATACTTAATGTCATGTTAGGACCCGAGAGCTCAGGTTTTATGTACCCTTTATTTCGTATAACTTAGGTTTGTGTGTGTTATCAAATTTTAATTAACCGCTAGATCTGTACATCTCCCTATATTTAATGTCATGTTAGGACCCGAGAGCTCAGGTTTTATGTACTATTTATTTCGTATAACTTAGGTTTGTGTGTGTTATCTAATTTTAATTAACCTCTAGATCTTTTCAAGCTCTCACAACAGTTTAATTATGAATAAACGTCCGTATGTTTCCTTTGCCTTTTTAATTATTTCTAGAAAACTCAAAGCTTTATTATTATTATCTGTAGGCTGTTTGTTTGTTCGTAATTAAGCACAAAGCTACACAAAGGGCTATCTGTGCTCTACCCAACACGGGTATCGAAACCCGGGTTCTAGCGTTGTACGTTCGAAGACGTACCGCTGTGCCACTGGGGGGGGGGGCGGTATGTAGTCTTAATTGAACTGTTACTTTCGTTTGAGCGAGTGCTAGTAAGGCTATGGAATGTACTACAGCAGTGATTCTGAATGTGGGGAGCACGCCCCACAGGGGGCAATAACAAATGTTTTCATTTGGGTGTGAAATGTTGGTAAATTACTAAATTTTACATTATATTATTATACCTTTTCAACATCAAATTTGTTTTTATATTAAGGGGGCATCAATTTTTTGAGGTGTCGAGGTGGGGCATGGAGCAAAAAAAGGTTAAGAACCACTGTACTACAGTGTTTTATTTACATTCGCTGTAAGCAAACGAGTGTATGGCTTGCTTCGCGTTTAAGAGTTAAGCAAATGTTCGTTTAACTGTAGATACACGCTTAACATTAGCGTTTTAAACTGTCTGTTGTTGTAGTATTTCATAGTTTAGGTATTTTCGTTTAATTTATTTTAACATGAGACAATTTTCACTTAGCATTTCCTTATGTTTTAGTACGGGAGGAAAACACGCTCTAGTAAGAGCATGTTCTTTCATTAAAATCTGTATAATAGCTCGTGCTATTCACACACTTTTATTTCTAAAGTACGCAAGATCAGTTGTATTTATAGCAGGAAAACAGGCTCTAGTAAGAGCATGTTCTTTAATTAAAATCTGTATAATAGCTCGTGCTATTCACATACTTTTATTTCTAAAGTACGCAAGATCAGTTGTATTTATGGCAGGAAAACACGCTCTAGTAAGAGCATGTTCTTTCATTAAAATCTGTATAATAGCTCGTGCTATTCACACATTTTTATTTCTAAAGTACGCAAGATCAGTTGTATTGTATTTGTATTTTTGTCTCGTATTGTTTAGTTATGTAAACCGAAGTGTTGTCAGTAAATACGTTATTTTAGTTTGAATCAAAGTGTCTTTGCTCTGTGTTCACGTGACCTTACAGATGCTACTCGAGTGGAAATTAATTCCAAAGCCCGATATACAAGAATGTCTTAATCTTGCGATATAATTAATTATTTTTGTAATCAAACTTTTGTTTGATTAAATTCATCTTCACGGCTTTTTAACATCAAAAATATTTGTATTATTCAGGTATAAATAAAAAAAAACACGCTTTAATCAGCCGTGGTGAAGTTTTAACGAGCATTGCTGACCTTTATTTAAATTAATTTGTCATTAATTACTGTGACGTCGCATAATTGGTTGGTGAAATGTCATTGTGTGAGGATATAAATATGGAGAAAAAAAATAGGTGGAAAAGTTATTTTCATTGAAAATAGGGCTACCTATCCGTAAAACTGCACAGGCGGGTTTAGCAAAAACGATAACTAACAGATGGCGAGAACTAAATACGTGGCTAGTAAAGTATGTCTATCTTGTCACGTGGTCATTAAGTTATGTCTATCTTGTCACGTGGTTAATAGGAGACATCAAGTTTGTCAAGTGGTGGAAACGTGTCTTCATTGGCCAATATTATGTGCGCATGTTTTATGTACTCAATAAAATATACGGATCTTGTCACGTGGTCAATAAAGTATACCGATCTTGTCACGTGGTCAATAAAGTATGCCGATCATGTCACGTGGTCAGTAAAGTATGCCGATCTTGTCACGTGGTCAGTAAAGTATACCGATCTTGTCACGTGGTCAATAAAGTATGCCGATCATGTCACGTGGTCAGTAAAGTATGCCGATCTTGTCACGTGGTCAGTAAAGTATGCCGATCTTGTCACGTGGTCAGTAAAGTATGCCGATCATGTCACGTGGTCAATAAAGTATGCCGATCTTGTCACGTGGTCAGTCAAGTATGTTTGTCTTTTCCCTACGTTAATAAGATATATCAGTTTTTTCATGTGGTGGAAAAAGAATGCCTTTTCAGAAGCCAGTAGAATTTGAATCTTTTTACGTGGTCAAAAAAAAAAGCCCCCCTAGTGTCACAGCGGTATGTCTGCAGACTTACAACGCTAGAATCCGGGTTTCGATACCCGTGGTGGGCAGAACACAGATAGCCCATTGCGTAGCTTTATGCTTAATTACAATTGCAAACAAAATATAAAAAAAAATGTCTCTTGTCACATGATCACTAAAGTATGCATATCATGTCACGTGATTAATAAAATATACACGTGTTTTCCATAATTTATCGGATTACTGGAAGCTAAAGATTTTCTTGCTGTTATTTACAAACTAAGTAAGAATAAATACAGACTCGAGTAACCAAAAGATCTACAACTATCATACGTAGACTAATGTAAGTTCACTAAACCTGCATGACTTTAACTAAGAACACTTTACTAAAGCCATAAAATCAGCTCGTCAAAAGTGGAGTAAAGCTCATGTCAATTTTTCATTGAGAACAGGAATATATATCCCTGTATAAACCAAACTTTCATTTTTTTTGCGAATAAGGAAAGAAATGTAAGGAACGAAATCACCCCGACTGTCTAAAGAAGATTGAATCATGATATTGATACGGTGATTTGGAGACGACATTTCCAAGAGTGGTTGATTCTTCTGTAGAATCAATATATACTGAAGGAAATTGCTTATTTAATAAATTGAAGATTCTGTTTCTCCCTACCTTTAAAGATAAGCGGGTGTACCTTTATTACATAGTACATATTATTAATATCTTGCAATATAATGTTATACCTAGCACATTTAGTATAGAACTACTTGTAAACGTTTACGTCACTAAGTGAACATCATTATATATAAAAAAATAAGATTGTGTATTTGTTGTTTGTTTTAGAGCAAAGTCACATCGAACTACCTGCTGTGTCCACCGCGAGGAATCGAACCTCGGATTTTAGTGTTGTAAGTCCGTGGACTTACCGCTGTCCCTCCGGGGGACAAAAAATATAAGAAAGAAACAGTCAACTTTAAAGACTTTTACCCCAGAATAACGTAATCCTAGTAATATGAAAAGCTTCCTTAAATCCCTGTTAGGTTATCTGTTTAAATCCCTCTCAGGTTATCTCATTATCCTCCAGTTTTGGGAAATTACTAACAGAGAGAAATTAGAGAGATGTTTATAATTTTAAACAGGAAGTTCTGGATCCTTATATATGTAGTTAGACTCCATATTAATCCTTGCTATGTAAAGTCACCACACATATAGTTGTGCTTTATATTTTCTTTTATTTGTCGAGATTTTAAAACATTGCAAATGAAGCTGTATTGAACGATATATGTATTTATAGCGCCGTGATAAAATGTAAAACAGTTTAGCCTATTCTGGACCGAACTAGTATAACCAGTATTTGATAAAAGTTTCTGTGCATTTCTGAATTATAATTGGCAATCCACTGTAGACCGATTGCTATCAAATCTTGTAAGTACGCTTAGGGCCCTCGGGAGGGGGGGGGGAGAATGTTTATGCGTTCGATTCTGACTTCCTAAATGTTACCCTTGCGTTGAACACAACAGCTAAGCACATTTAAACTAGCATGATAGCTTGTTTTCTGTGCTCTGCCCACCACGGGTATCGAAACCCGGATTCTAGCGTTGTGATAGCAGTGTGATATACTACTGAGTTGTTTAAAGTTCTGGTTCACTTTGAAGCACCATTTACTAACCTTACTTTCGTTAGCCTTTTTTTTCAATAGGAGACGAAGATAATTTATAGATTATCTTAAATAAACTAGGCCAAAATAAAATCAGATACCACTTCAATTATTAGAAATAAAATCTATAAACCTTTTGTTTGAAAAAAAAAAAAACGAAATTATTACAGACGTGCAATAAAGAATTAAACGGTAAAGCTAATTAATTCACGTCTATGATAAAACGAAGATATAATCGTATAAAACATTGTAGATTTATTTTAAGAAATACTTGCAAGGTAAATTCATTACATATAATTCTTAATTTTAAGTAATGGGTAATTCTAGTTATTCTGTAATGGGACAAGTATTTTTTTTATATTTATTTTTTATATATTTCCTTTCAGCCGTGGGGGCGTTATAATGTGACGGTCAATCCCACTATTCGTTGGTAAAAGAGTAGCCCAAGAGTTGACGATGGGTGGTGATGACTGCTAAATTAGGGACGGCTAGCGCAGATAGCCCTCGTGTAGCTATGCGCGAAATTCAAAACAAACCAAACGAAACTGCGGGAGTCATGGTATAAAGGATTATATGAGCGATATTTACGAAAATTAGTTGAGAAAACGGAAAATATCCCGTATTCTATCTTAACAACTAGAATTACTAAAAATAACTTTCTCAAAGTGGCAGCACTTAAAAAGGTCCAACAAACTGTTTTTTTAGATACAGTCACGTAAAAAGGTCCATCAAATTGTTTTTTATACAGTCACTTAAAAACGTCCAACAAAGTGTTTTATATACAGTAACATAAAAAGGTCCAACAAACTGTTTTTTTAGATACAGTCACGTAAAAACGTCCAACACAGTGTTTTATACAGTCCCTTAAAAAGGTCCAACAAACTGTTTTTAGATACAGTCACGTAAAAAGGTCCATCAAATTGTTTTTTATACAGTCCCTTAAAAAGGTCCAACACACTGTTTGTTAGATACAGTCACGTAAAAAGGTCCATCAAATTGTTTTTTTATACAGTCACTTGAAAACATCCAACAAAGTGTTTTATATACAGTAACATAAAAAGGTCCAACAAACTGTTTTTTTAGATACAGTCACGTAAAAACGTCCAACAAATTGTTTTATACAGTCCCTTAAAAAGGTCCAACAAACTGTTTTTGTAGCTACAGTCACTTCAAAAGGTCCACCAAACTATTTTTAGATACAGTCACTTAAAACGGTTCAAATTGTATTGTTTTTAAAGTCGCTTGAAAAGAAAAGAAAATTATTTTGTGTTAATTGAATTCTTACTTAAACTGTGTAGCGCCACCATGCGGACAATCTAATAGCTGTAAATTTAGTATTAATATCCATGTTTCGTTTGTACAAATAAGTAACAACTAGGTTTTAATCAGTTAATGGAAATGTGCTATAGTAATTAATTTACAACTGAGACAAACTGAATGTCTTATTTCCTTGACTGTTTTAGTTCCAGAAAAGGAAATAGTCTATCAGCAATAATTAATCTTTGAATCCTCGAAATTAAAACAAGTTTTAGGCTTAAGATACTCAGTTTATTAAAATACCAGCTTAACGTTCTGGCTTTATTGAAATAAAGTTACAAAGAATTTAATTTATATCTAATTTAAAATCCTTATACATTCATAGCTGCTTAATTATTTAGTCTAATGATTCAGGTATGTTAAAAAAAAACAACAAAAACATACGCAACGAATAACAATATTTTGATGGAAGTTCTTCAACAAAATTTCTTTTTCAACTTCTGATCCTTCTAAGGGTACGACGTATTTAAGCTTTGTTAAACATCCACGTTCTTATCAAAGCTGATTCATGTAAGCTGCTAAACAAACAAACATGTCAGAAAAAAACAACAAGACGAAACTCGAGTCTCAACCACCTCTCGGCCACTCAGAAAAAAAGTACATTAACTTTTATAATTCTGACAGTATATAGACACACTCGGTAAAATGTATGGAAGGAATAAATAGAGCTGTAACAACTTCATTTATTGTGTTCAACAAAGATCAACTAATGATGGCTAGAAAGTTGGTTGAATGAACAAGAAAAGTCTTTTTTTGGATGAGGAAAAATAATTTCAACATATCTTCAGAAAGATTGATTTACGAAATATAAATCTTCTGATTTTTGTACACGTAATACTTTTACTACTTTAAAGTTCAACTGAAAGTTATCTCCGAGAGCGTTTCAACTCGACTTTAATTTTTTCTTCTTCTTCTCCGGGTTCCAAAAATAAAGCGTCATTTTTTTCCATAAAAAAAAAATCACATAGAAGCCCAATATTTTATACGTTTGTAAAACTTGCATATACGAAGAATCACTTATATATATATATGTTTAAATATCATACTTGAAGATAATGAGATAAAAGGTTTTATAAAAGATTAGCAGGAAGATGGACTGACTTGAATAATTTTGTTGTTGTTTACTATTAAGCACAAAGCTACACAAATGGCTATCTGTGCTCTGCCCACAACGGGTATCGAAACCCGGTTTGTAGCAGAATAAGTCTGCAGACATACCGCTGTGCCACTGGGGGAGGGGGAGTACTTAACAAATGGCCCGGCATGGCCAGGTGGTCAGGGCACTCTACTCGCAATCTGAGGATCGCGGGTTCGAATCCCCTTCCCACCAAACATGCTCGCCCTTTCAGCCGTGGGGGCATTACAATGTGACGGTCAATCCCTCGTGTAGCTTTGCGCGAAATTAAAAACAAACAAACTTAACTAATAAGATTATTTGTTTGCTGTTAAAGATAAAGCTTTACAATAGTCTATAGGTTTTAAGCCCACCGCAGGTATCGAAACCCAGTTTGTTGACTTATAAGCCCTCAGACTTGCCGCTTAGCCATGAGCCACCGGTTGCGGATGGGGCATGTAATAAGAAATAACTCGTTAAAGTAGAAGCTTCAACATAAGATGGAAATTCTATTTAGTTCTAGGATCTAAAACTTGACTAATCTTGGTTCAATATTAACTGTCGTAATCAGTTCTCGCATAGGTAACTGTTTTCTCCTGCGATTAAACAAAGTCGCCATCATTAGAATACAAGATGTTGAAACGTATAATTATAATTACTGAGAAAGTAGTCTTCTTAATGCTCGGCTTAATACAAGATCTTGTTTCCAAACGTAATGTAACAACTCTTTTTCTCTAATCAAGTATGACATCACAAATACAATATCTTAACAAAACACATAGCTGTTCGTAGAATGTATTGCCCAAAATAGAACATACATGAAAATATTTTAACTTCTGATAAACATAGAGGTTGAATACGTTATATCAAAACGATTTTGAAGCCTCACCCCGTCGCTACAGTCTATGTCGCCACGTCTGGTTATGACAATCGTGCATCTTGAGAATAGTCCCGCAGTGTAGTTTCCATTGAACAAGGCTCAATCGTAAGGCTGTCATGTCCAAAGCACACCACTTCTCAGTTGCTTTCATTAACCATTCTGTTGTACGAATATGACGGTTTCACAATGCCGTTTCAACAGTCTGATTTGACAACTTGCCCAATGTGTCTTTATATGGTTTCTTTGATTTGGTTTGAATTTCGCGCAAAATACACGAGGGCTATTACTATAGCATTCCCAAATTTAGCAGTGATAGAACTAGAGCGAAGACAACTAGTCAACACCACCTACTGCCAACTCTTGGGTTACTCTTTACCAACGAATAATGGGATCGAATGTCACATTATATCGACCCCACAGTTGAAAGGGCGAACAAGTTCGGTGATGGGGATTCGAACTAATGATCTTCAGATTGCGAGTCGAGCGCCCTAGCTACCAGGCCATGCTAGGTCTTTAAAAGGGATACCTTAAGTTTACTAGTTTTTGATAAGTAATAAATCATTAAGCCATGCATTTTTATTTCTTTGTTATTTATTTAGAAAAATAGCTCTGACACTGGGAAAAATATTTATAAACGTGTTTTTTGTTGTTGTTGTTTTTTTTTTTTTTGAGAAAGTTAAAGTATACACGTGGAAACATTAATTAACTACTGTGATGTTAAAAGTTCCAGAAACCTAAACGCTTTTGAATAGTTGACTGTTCTTCAGGATTAAAAGTTACCAAAATTATAACATATATTGTGCATTTGAAAAAACAAACAAACACAAATTATCTATAGTTATGTGGTGATTATACTTAAGATCTAATTATAATTAAAAATACAAAGGATTAACAATGGTTTCAAAAATAATGTGGGCCGGCATGGCCATGTGGTTAGGTAGCTCGACTCGCAATCTAAGGGTTGCGGGTTCGAATCCCCGTCACACCAAACATGCTCGCCCTTTCAGCCGTGGGGGTGTTATAAGGTGACGGTCAATCCCACTATTCGTTGGTAAAAGAGTAGCCCAAGAGTTGGCGGCGGGCGGTGATGACTAGCTGCCTTCCCTCTCGTCTTACACTGCTAATTTAGGGACGGCTAGCGCAGATAGTCCTCGTGTATTTTGCGCGAAATTCAAAACAAACCAAACGAAACTGCGGGAGTCATGGTATAAAGGATTATATGAGCGATATTTACGAAAATTAGTTGAGAAAACTGAAAATATCCTGTATTCTATCTTAACAACTAGAATTACTAAAAATAACTTTCTCAAAGTGGCAGCACTTAAAAAGGTCCAACAAACTGTTTTTTATACAGTTTCAAAAGAAACAAACAAAAATAATTTGTGGCTCTTAAAATCTATACATTGCAAAAACAGTAGTCCAGATACTCAATAGTAACTTGATAGTCTTGAGGTATAAAAAAATTAACTTATCAGTTGTTAAAATTAGCATGCAGCTTTTTATTTCTATGGTTAAAGGTGTTTTCGAGTATTTGATGCTTCCTGTTGTTAAGCGCAAAGCACAATGGCATCAATGGACATAATTATTCGAAGACCGCTACCGAGAAGAAATTTGTTTGTCTGTTTGAAGTTAAACACAAAGCTGTACAATGGGCTATCTGTGCTCTGCCCACCACAGATATCGAAACCCGGTTTCCAGCATTGTAAGTCTGCAGACAAGCCGCTGTGCCACTGGGAGACCCATAAAAGATAGACCCTGTATCTGTAGTTTTCTACACTCACTGAGAAGAAGTAACTAAACCAAAAAGTTGAAATGTACTCTGGACTACAAATATTGAAGTGAGCATGGTTTGAACCGTATTGTCGTTACAGATGAGCCCAACTTGGAATTGTTCGTCAACATCAACAAGGAAGCATGGTAGGGGGTCGGTAGAGATCCGGGGCTAAATCTTACAAAAGATTGATGGTACCCTGACTGCTGACAAGTACAAGCAGGTTCTGATCAATCGTGACATTTCCTTTGGAACGCTTATTAAACAAGGATTTAATTTCCAACAAGACAATAGTTCCAAGTATACAGAAAACGTGGAGGAACGAGTTCTTGACTGTAAGGAGGCCGATGGAACTCTCGAAACCATGACAATTTTGTTTATTTGTTGAATTTCGTGGAAAACTACTTGCAAGAGCTATCTGCGGTACCATTCACAAATTTAGCCAACAACACCCATTTGTGTACAGGTCATAAAATCTTCATGTATCTTTTAATTAATGTCAACTTAAACTGGGATGATAACTAGCAAAACAGAGTTTCGTGCTTATGCTGTAGGCTAAACAATCTTGTCATGAAGTCTATGTAGTATATCTAAAACCTCACTTTGAAGAGCTATCTGAATGCAAAAGTCATCAGAAAATAGTAAGATCCTGAAGCTTGATCTCAATGTATAACCAAAGCCAACTGGTAACATCCTGAATATTAATCTCAATGTATAGTTAATGCCAAATGGTAATATCCTGAATATTAATCTCAATGTATAGTTAATGCCTAATGGTAAGATCCTGCAATGATTTGTATCAACATAAAATCGGAAACAATGATGCGTTTGTACTGTATGATAAGTTCACGCTTTAAAATTTCATCTTTTCTTTTCTGATCCAGGGGTGTCACTTCCGGTTTGTTAGTTTGATTTCTATATCAAGTTCATTACTCTTAAGTTTCTTTGTTATAAAGCACAAAGCTATACATATACTATTTATGCTTTGTCCACCCTAAAATCTGGTTTCTGGAGCTTTAAGTCTTCAAACTTACCGCTGACCCACTGGGGGGGGGGATATTTTTTGGGCATGAAGTACTTACAAAATAGAACGTCCGAATTTTTTTAATTGAAGAAACTATAGCGTTTATTTTATTTTGTATCCAGTTGGAGGCATAAAAGTAAAGACATGAAGTAGAGACTTTGGTTTCATCAAATGCTCTGAAAAACCAGGACATGAAAAATATGTAGTTTCAATAAATAATATGTACTGTACAGAGCTTAAAGAGACGGATAAGGATGGGTAAAATTTACTTCTTGTGGCCCTCACTCTGATGGAGAAACCACTGAACAATAAACAGTTAGCCTCGTGTACATCAGAAGGCACGAGAGTTGGAAACTGTAACTGTCAACCTGAATGGCGCATTACGCGCACATGGACAAAATGACTCTTAGAGCACATTACGCGCACAGAGACAAAATGACTCTTAGAGCACATTACGCGCACAGGGACAAAATGACTCTTAGAGCACATTGCGCGCACAGGGACAAAATGACTCTTAGAGCACATTACGCGCACAGGGACAAAATGACTCTTAGAGCACATTACGCGCACAGAGACAAAATGACTCTTAGAGCACATTACGCGCACAGAGACAAAATGACTCTTAGAGCACATTACGCGCACAGGGACAAAATGACTCTTACAGCACATTACGCGCACAGGGACAAAATGACTCTTAGAGTTCTCGTATAATCATTCCTAATTCTGAATTCTAAGGACCCATGAGTGAAAGCAAAGTAGAATGTTTTATAATTTTAACTACAATATGTCTGTCATTTCCAGTGGCGACGAGGCCTTTTGGACATTATCATGTCACCTGAAGTCAGTTGAGATATGACAGATATATAACCCGCAAGGAATTTGTTTGGTTGTTTCCATCGTTCAGCACCATCACGTCTCGAACCTTGGATTTTTCATTATGCGTCACGCACGATGTCTAATAGACCTGTCTCAGCAGTGTGTTTGAGGGCTTATAACGGTAAAAATCGAGGTTGGATCCATGCAGTGGGCATGGTGTAGATAATTCATTTTGTATATTTGCGCTTATAATAACACAAATTACATGGCCATAGTTCTGTTATTTTTAATATTTTATTACACTTTATATATCTGTTTCACGTGTTTTCTTTTAAAGAAAAGCTGCATAATGAACTGTGTCTGTGACGGGCATCAAACCTTGAATTCTAGCATTATAAGGCCTCGATCTTAAGGCTAAGCCACCAAGGTACAAGTAGTCTATATTCAGTGCTGGTGTATTTTCAAAAGTCTGCATGACTTCCTTAAGTTGGTATTTGGTGTCGAAATGAGCCTGAAAATGAACAAAACATCAACATATACGTTCCAATGTCTTTGACAAACTTCAACCCACAGAGATAAGCTACTCGAGGGCTACCCACAACTAGCTCTGCCTAATTTTAAAGAGACAGATTAAAGGGGAGGCAGCTAGACAACACTATTTACCGACAACTCTTGGACTACTTTAATCGAATAGCGGGATTGGCCATTACATTATAACGTCTCCACGGTTTATAAAAAAAACGAGTTTGTTCTGTAATGGGATTCGAATCCGCTACCTGTAGATTGCGAGTCCATGGCCCTAGCCTCCAGGCCTGGGATTAGGAACTGTAGTCAAAATAGTGGGAGAGAAAATATATATATATGTATGAAGTATTAACAGCGTATAAAATGAATTAAAAACGTACGAAACTAAAAGATACTTATACCAATAACAAATTCTCAATTGCATGAGAATAAAAGCTACTAAAGAAACGGAGAAGTAGAATTATAACTAACGCCCTGAAAAATGTTGCATCAACTCTTCTCTTTGGTAGATATTGTCATGTGAAGACACGTTATCGCGTTACCTTTTGTATTGGTGTAAAAAAAAATAATACTTGCCCGTTGGTAATTTTTTTCCTCGAATAGCATCAATTCTGCTCGTCTAGATATGAAATAAGGAGCTTTAGCTTTAACTAGGGTGAACAGCATTGATATACTTTGGATTGACATTAACAAAGAACGTTATTAACTCTGTTGATTAATAAAGATTTTTTTTGTTCAAAACATTGATAACTTGGTTTTATGTTTTTAGTGATTTTGCTGTTTTTATGCTTACGTTAACATGACATTGGAAATAAACCCTGTCAGCTAATAAAGCGAATCTGTTTGGGCTGTGAGAAGAGAGAGAGAGACATAGAACCATGTGTTTACTTATATTAACAACAAAAGATCCCTGAAAGAACGGCCTGATCAAATAGAAACGTTTCTTTGTAAGAATAAAACAGTTAAATCATTATACTAGGGGTGGGAGGAATGAAAAAATATAATCCAATATGTTATTAACTTAAAGAAATAGAGCAAAAACGAAGTCAGGGTGAGATGAACCTAAGAGCATGCGTAAAAAACTGGTGACTTGGAAGTATTCAGGTTTATAATTGATTTTCTGGTTACCTATCTTTGGATAAGATATCATTAGAGGCCTGTGTCATTCTAATATGATGATACACAGGCCCATAGCAAAGATAACATTGACCGAGCTAGTAGCAAACAAAGGAACTTTCTTATATAAATTCACAGCTGACCAATATCGTTGCCACGATTGCTCTTTTGAAATCGTTTTAATATTTTGTTCCATGCCAGTTTGAAGCTGATAAGCCCCCCCTCCCAGTGGCACAGCGGTATGTCTGCGGACTTACAACGCTAGAATCCGGGTTTCGATACCCGTGGTGGGCAGAGCACAGATGGCCCATTGTGTAGCTTTGTGCTTACTTGCAAACAAACGAAGCTGATAAATAGAAGCTGTGTTAATATTAGAATGTTTAACTTGAAAGCTGGTGGTAGTAAGTTAAATGTATTTAATTCTGTAATGAAGCTTTTAGATGGATATCAAAGTCTTAATTCGGGGAACCACAATTGATATATATGAACTAAGACACCTAGCAAACGAATGTTAGCAGTAACAGTATCTGTATATATTTACTTTCTATTATTTTCGAAATAAGAAACCCGATAACCCAAGAGCTTTCGGCACGTTAACCTCCATGCTTCAGTCGATAATGGGTGATAACCCAAGATATTTCGGCACGTTAACCTCCATGCTTCAGTCCTTAACGAATGATGATCCAAGAGATTTTGGCATTAACCTCTCTGCTTCAGTCGTTAATGAATGATAACCCAAGAGCTTTCGCCATTAATCTCTCTGTTTCAGTCATTAATGGGTGATAACCAAAGAGCTTTCGGCACGTTAGCCTTCCTACTTCAGTCGTTAATTGCTGAATAATGTAATTAAAACTTTGTTGTAAGCCCAACCTGCTAAATGATTTGTTTGTTTTGTAGTTATGCACAAAGCTGCACAATGGGCTATCTATGTTCTACTTACCACGGGTATCGAAACCCGGTTTCTAGAGTTGTGAGTTCGCAGACTTACTGCTGTGCCACTGGGGGGGGGCTGCCAAATGAGAACTAGTATTGAGTGCAATACTTCGTAGGCAGCGCAACAGAACAAACAAAATGTAGTTGAAATTATATATTGTTTGATAGTTTCTGTTGTTGTGGAAGGGGGGGGTTCTTTTGAAGTATTTGGTAATAAAAACAAAACTCTTGAAAAGTCAAGATCACTCATGGTAGCTTTAACTTACTTAACTTCGTATTTATATTTCTTAGTCGAAATGCAAACTCAATATTCACAGCACTGAACCACAGGCCAGTGAGGAAATGAATTTAAAGCTAATTTTTGAGGATCTGGAATCGCAATGTAATTCACGTGCCAGGCTACGAAAAAAAAGTCCAATGTTCGAGTCGCTCTGCCGTTAAACATTTTCCGTAGTTTGAGCTGTAGGGGCGTTGTAAGAGTCAAAGCTCTTTTAAGATGAAAGACGGCAAAATCAAAATTCTAAGAGTATCTGACCTGACCTATGATTCCATACGTGCTGGTTGAAAATACACCAATACTTCCTTTTGGAGATGTCATTAATTCTGAATGACATTAGCTGCACTACGTCGTTTACACCACAAAACAGTTGTTTTCAATAATCATTAAGCCGGTACTTGTTTCAACTCTAACTAAATATATATACACAGTTGATCAAGTTTGATTATTTCTCATTCTGTATTCTTGTTCTTGTTTGGTTTATATTTACAAAAAAATCGGTAAGTATTCTGGTAAGTTTTTAAGTGTTAATTAGGGAGTGAAAATAAGAGATAAAAAAGAACTTACTCCGAAAAGAAGGTTCATTTATATTTGGTGAAATACATTTTACTGTTTTTACTTCATCGTTGTTAAATTTCCAGCGGACTTCGATTCTAGACGGACTTTCTCATTATTTGGATATTTATTCTTATTTTTTTTATTTTTTTCATCTGTCAAGAATAACACTGTAGTTCTGTGTTCGGTCAAGAAGAACAACGAATTGGAAAAACAATAAGTTAATATCATCCCACTCGGTCTTTCAATCGATTCTTTCAGACTAATTACAGTTTGAAAAAGAAAAAGCGACAAATGTAGAATTCAATGTGTACATATTATATGACGCGACCTTCCTTTCGTCACGAGAATTCCTTATTAGTTTGCTAGACTGATTATTTTTGTTTTCTCATAAATAATTCCGTCGATTTACATAGCGCGTCATTTTGGCTTCTAAACTGCTTTTGATTTTCGTAATGTATTTTTTTTTTAAAACGTAACAAAATACGTACCAAGATGCCCATCAATGACATATCGGTATGTTTGCGAACTTACAACGCTAGAAACCGGGTTTTGATACCCGAAGTTGTCAGAGTACAGATAGCCCATTGTGTAGCTTCGTGCTTAATTACAAACAAACAAACATACATTGATATTTCCTTTAATGGTCAAACGTGTTTTCGAAGTTTGAAGCTTTATATATATCAAATTTGTGTTGTGTTTTTCACACTTGTCTAGTAGAATATCAAATAATTGTTAACGATGCAGTCAGATGTTATTGTCTACTCTTCATGGCCCAGCATGACCAGGTGGTTAGGGCGCTCGACTCACAATCTGCGAATCGCGGGTTCGAATCCCCATCCCACCAAACATGTTCGCCCTTTCAGCCATGGGGGCGTTATAATGTGACGGTCAATCCCACTATTCGTTGGTAAAAAGAGTAGCCCAAGAGTTGGCGGTGGGTGATGATGACTAGCTGTCTTCTCCTCTAGTCTTACACTGCTAAATTAGGGACGGCTAGCGCAGATAGCCCTCGTGTAGCTTTGCGCGAAATCCAAAACACAAACAAACAAACTACTCTTTATAGTTCTAAAGACCTCCAGTAAATCAGCGGTAAGTCTGAGGACTCGCATGGCTAAAAACCGTAGTGGGCATGGTATAGATAGCCCATTGTGTAACTTTGTGCTTAACAACATACAACATAGTTCTCAAAGTATTGTTGTCGCTCAGCAGTGATCTTTGAAGGCTTATAACTCCAAAATTTAGGATACGATCCTTGCGACGGCACAACACTGCTAGCTACTGTACACCTTTTAACTTAAACTCCAATAAGCAAAATGAATGCTCTGTTATTTTTCTGAGGTTGAACTTAAATCAACTCATTTACCAGCGTACGTCAGGACCGATCAAACGACACGTGAAAGAGGGAAGGTAACGAACACTAATTTCGGAGGGGAAACGAGTATTTGGTATTACTTCTTTCATTGTCGATTACAGCTTTATATATATTTTTTTTTACTTCGTAATCATCGAATTATTTGGTTCGCTCAAGAAAACTTTTCTGCAAATAAAAAAAAAAGATTAAATTAAGTCCAAGTTAACTACATACGTTGTTCATGGTCCTCGGCGTGTCCAATATCTTTCAGATATGTTTGTTTGTAGTTACGCACAAAGTTACACAATGGGCTACCTGTTCGATTTTTTTTGGCGTTAAAACTACAGCATTTGGAAAAAAACAAAAACAAAAAACATCACAAAACGCACCGATGAACATTTTATCGATAAAAACAAATGGAACTTTGAATTTGAGATTTAATGGAAGATTCAAAAACCAGACACGGAGGTGCTACTATTTGTCATATCAGTAGAGACCTAGGAACAAGGGGCTCGTTCCTTCGAAAGTCCCCCTCCCCCGGTGGGACAGAGGTAAGTTTAAGGAACTTACGACTCTTGAATCCGGGGTTCGATTCCTGCGGCGGACACAACGGAGTGTCCAATGCGGCTTTGCTCTGAGAAAAACAAACAAGCAAACTCTCGAAAATCTACAACGTAGACGACTTTTTCAAATTAGTATTTTTTTTTAGAGAAAAAATAAGAATGTCAAACAATCAACAGTAATGTTGATAAAAAGGGAGAGTTACATATTAATGTACATCTTAGTAAAGGCACGATCACGTGTCACAGCGTAATGTTTGTACATTAAAGTGTAGTTTAGTTCTAGTTTCCGTTTGATGACATAGAGGGAGCTGTTAACTTACCCAATATTTTGAAATTTTCTTATTTGTTTGCAATTAAGCACAAAGCTACACAATGGGTTATCTGCGCTCTGGATGGAAACCTTTTTTTTATGGAATTAATCGATAATCATGAGCCATCGACAGGAGTATTTGTTATATAAGTTGTTGAAAAGTATCAAATAAATCAATATGAATAAATCATTAGAAACTCCTGAAGCAAAGCAGAAGATAAATAACGTGGCTATCCAGCCCACTCGTTAGCCTGCGGCCAACAGTTTATTATATTAGATTCGATACACCAGGAAGTTGATCAACAAAGATAAAACGAACTATTCATCATACCTCCAGCTTGAGACTTTCAGAAAAAAAGCAATTTACGAAAATGGGATTATTATTTTTTTTATTGAGTGCATCGTTCTTGAATTAAATTTAAAACATCATATAAACACATCATATAAACATATACTGGCACGGCCCACACTGGTAAATAAAGATTATATAATGAAACTTATGCTATTTTGTAGCAAGCATGAAGATGAGGTAAATAAAGATCAAAGGAAGGAAATGCGAACGAATCAGAGATTGCTTTGAGTTAGCCCCCCCCCCCCCCAGTGGCACAGCGGTTTGTCTGCGGACTTACAACGCTAGAATCAGGGTTTCGATACCCGTGGTGGGCAGGGCACAGATAGCCCATTGTGTAGCTATCAGTTGTCACATAACTGATAAAACTAGTAAACTTGGCTGCAAATATACTGGTCCGATACAGAGCTGGTTAAGTATATCATTTGAGCCATCGTAATGTGAACAAAAGTAAAACATGTAAAAATTAGGATCTTATGAAATCTTACAAGTATAGCTACCAAACACAAGCATCCCCATCCCACCAAACATGCTCGCCCTTTTAGCCGTGGGGGCGTTATAATGTGACGGTCAATCCCACTATTCGTTGGTAAAAGAGTAGCCCAAGAGTTGGCGGTGGGTGGTGATTACTAGCTGTCTTCCCTCAAGTAAAGAATATCATAAATATACCGAACCCAATATCGGGAGAAATCATGCAGTAAGAGTTTTCAATCATTGCAAGGGTCATACCAAAGATATGTCAGAATTTCTTATTATATTCCTTACAGGTGTAACCCCTTCCTCAACGGGTATAGAAGGATACATTGAAACAACGACTAAGTTGACTACAGTGGAATCCGGTTTGGTTTCGTTGTTGGTATTTAAGTTAAGAAGAAATCAGTGATACTGTAGCAAACGATGAAGTAATATTTCCAACAGCCAGATGAATATCTTGGTGGGTGAATCAGAACCAGAGACACTACAAGGGGATATCAGGTTTCTATTCTTTTGTAACGTTTTTAATGTCTTATTTCCATTTACATTGTATCTTGTTTTCTGTAGAGTTGTTTTTTCAGTTTGAAGATACGATTACATATCATTAAGATGTTGTTGTTGTTTTTCGTTTTATGTGGTTGTTTTCATCACAACAAAATAACTTCTATAGAGAGGTCTTTGCTCTTTTAAGCTTATCAATACGTTGATCACGTGGCAAGCTGCCTGATGATTCCCATGGTATTTTCTAATAAGTTTTACTTCCTTCTCGAAGATGATCAAGTTACTTTCTCTAGTTTCCAAATAATTGCGAAGTAATGGTTTACTCCTGGAAAAATTGAACCAACAGATAAGCAGAAAATGACAAGTTTAACTCACCAATATTTATTATTCTTATGTTGTTTATTTATGTTTCTTTTTTTGTAAGGTAAAATTTGAAAAATGTTTTATTTTAGTTTACTCACCTTAAGTATCCTTGTTGCCGTTCTTTAAGCAGTTAGGATACGTGTCCGTGCCTATGACAAAAACAAGAACAAAAAAAAACATGTTCCAGTTGTTTTTGGTTGATCCATTTGTTCTAGCTTCTAAGGCTTATCACTACTGGTTTTGTTGCTGTAAAATGTTTTACCCAGACAAATGCGTAAACTAAGTATTTCTGGAACCTAAAACCATTTATTTATAGAGTTGAATTGCATGTTCTGAGTTGAATACTAGATGGCAGCACTAGGGAGTGCCGACAGGTATTGCCTACTCATGTGGAGGCCTGTTGTCTCACAGCTGGTAGAAGAAAGTTTCTAGTGATCTTCTTGCTGCATACTGTCCTACTGATTCCATTTTCCTAGCTACAACATACGGCACTTTGTCTCCCAGCAGTTCAATTTTCTTATTAATGTCAGTGAAGACCTTCCATGGTGCCTCCCAGTGGCACAGCGGTGTGTCTGCGGACTTACAACGCTAGAAACCGGGTTTCGATACCCGTGGTGGGCAGAGCACAGATAGCCCTTGTGTAGCTTTGTGCATAATTACAAACAAATTAACCTCGTGCCACTTACTACGTCACAACAACATATTTGTTATTGTATCAGTTGTCTCGATTCTTTATAATTAGATGTTATTTATTTCACATGCTAGTTACAATTAATCAAGACATTTTTTATTGGCAATGTATTGATCTCATTTGTCATACTAAAATATTGTTAATATTATACCAAAAAAGTTAGTTTCTGTAACGTGCACTAATTTTTATCTGCGCCACCGAAAACAGCTGAATGGATTTGGACTATGACCCTCCTTAGGAGGGATTAGTTTTTTGAGAGTCAACGTTACCATGGGGACCGATATTTCACATTGTTTTTGCTCCATATCTCAGTCAAAAATAACGACGGACATACGGCACATTTTCGTATTCTTTGAGAACTGAATATGATCAACTCTGCGTGACGGCTGTATGCGCTCTACTGAGTGCCCTCTAGTGTAAATATATTTTTATAGTAGATCACCATATTTTAAGGTTTAGTATTTTTATTTTTTTTTGTATTAGAAAAAGAGTTCAACTGTGATGAAATCTTTATAAAGTTGTTTATTACGTGTTTGTGGCTTAAGTTTTGCCGCGTTGAGCTGTCTGTGGCGTTTGAAGAGCATTAAAAAAACAACAACAAAAACACTTGTGGTTGTAATGATTACCCCAGAGCGCAGGTTAGTAAAGTTTAAAATTAGCATTTAAGAATTTCTGTACAAAAAATAACATCCTTGGCTTGTTCGACAATAGAGGTCGTCCTATACGCTCGCCTTTACGTATATAATGTGACGGTCAATCCCACTATTCGTTGGTAAATAAGTAACCAAAAAGTTGGCGGTGGGTGGTGTTGACTAGCTGCCTTCCCTCTAATCTATGATTACTAAATTAGGGACGGCTAGCGTAGACAGCTTTCATGTGGTTTTGCGCGAAATCATAACAAACCAAACCACAAATTCACTTTCCAATCATAACCATTGGAAAGAAACGTTTAGTGGGTGAAAGAAACAGTTATCGAAACGCTCCTGCCATCTTCTGGTATAAATCGTAATTTAGTGTGCAAAACGTCTCAGACTACTTATCTCAAAGAAAATATTAGCGAGGTGTCAAGTAATAACTAAGAACAAACACTATTATCCTATCTTATAAGTTTTAAGCCAACTTTTGGTACATCCGGGTAACTTAAAAATATTTTTAGTTGATAACTAAGCTAATTTTTTAAGTTCTTTTTAATGGCTTAGGCATTTTGTTAAGGAACAATATTTTTGGTTAAGTGTAGAGACAATATTAAGTTCAAACCTATTAAATTTCACAAGTGAAAAAGTATTCAACTTTTATGTACACTGAGACAGAAGAACGAGGTTTTATATATATATGTATGTATGAATGAATGTATATCTTGTTTTGTCACTTTTGACCAACAGATGGCACTATTGAATAAGTCCAAATCAAACATTTTAAGATATAATTATAGTATTTTGGCACTTGTGTATAAACTTAAAATCATAAATAATATTCAACGTTAAACTGGTACACAATTAAACAAATTTTATTTAGGCCTATCTATGGCCTTCAAAAAGTTGACTCCTGAGGATGACGTTGTAACGTCGAAACATGTAGAGTCGTCAACTTTTTGAAAGCCATAGATAGGCTGTGTACCAGCTTAACCTTGAATATTATTTATGATTTTAATTTCAAGATATGTCACTTGGTATTTTTTAATGATCAAAGACAGCATATTAATCATCTTTTATTTTGCTTAAAAAAATAACAAACACTACTTGACAAAAACCTTTTATTTTTGAAAATTGAGCCAAACTGTATAAACAAGCTATCTGCATAAAAATGTCATTTAAAGTATGTTAAGTAAAACAAAGCAGAGTCGAAACGTTTTAACAAACGCTTCAAAATATTTATTTATTGACTGAGTTTTTCAGCTCACTTAACTATTCTTTTATGCAAAACTTTTGTTGTTACTAATAAAATGATTCCGAAAAGATTTTTTCGTAATCTTAGGGTTGCGGGTCCGAATCCTCGTCCCACCAAACATGCTCGGCCTTTCAGCCGTGGAGACGCTATAATGTAACGTTCAATCACACTATTCGTTGGTAAAAGAGTAGCCCAAGAGTTGACTCTATCTATTGCAGGTATCGAAACCTAATTTTTAGCGTTATAAACCCGCTGAGCCACCAGAGTGTGTGTGTGTTTATTCTAGGAATGATTAGAGATGTAAAAACTAAGACATCAGAGAACTCACAACAGTAGTTTTCGTAAACACAATATATATATTTTTTCAAATCAAGCAGTTTGTACATAAGACAATACATAGACATTTTACACAATTCGACACGACGCACCGGACCATAATATAAACGTTACAGAATATATGTATATATATATGTACACCTTTCTGGTATGACTTCTCTTATACAAGTTTAACTTGATAATCAATATTTAACAACCTCTTTGAGAAGAAAAAAATACCAAAATACTTTAAAATTGCAATAAACCATTCTCTTTAACGACACTAATATTAAGACAAACTGTGGACTCGAGACGTTTATTAGATATTTTTATAACTGAGAAAGTACCGGGTAGTGGGGTCCTTGTAATTCAGATCTTCGCTACCTGACAGGATTGCTGGTATACTTAAAACTGTGCGCGAACTTGCAAAAGCTTAAAGTCGAGAAAATTTGATAAGGATAAACTAGCTATTTAGAGAGTTTGATAGATATGATGCGCTTCATATATAAGATATATTTATGAACCCATTTAAAGCGACACGATGTTATGAGTTCCAAAGACCTACGTATATATATATATATATCTTTATCTTCGAATTAATAAATCCAAAGATACTTATTAAGTGATGCTGTGAAAAAAAAATCTTATTTGGAATGTGCACAATTAATAAGTTATAAGAAAGACGTGTTTTATGTGCATCCAAGATTAAAATATCAGTATACTATTTTATATATAAATATGGTTAACAACACACCTAATGGTGTTAATCACATGTATCTATTTATGGAAAAAACTGTAACTAATTATTAATTTGCATTAAAAAACAACACGACGAAGACTAAATGCTTAACATTGGTTGTTAATCAAACACTTGTTAGTCTCGTTTTCAGACTGTTCAAGAGAGAAATGTACAGAAAAATCAATAAAATCAACGCCACATACAAGAACAATAAAACATGGATTATTCTAGTCACAAACGTAAATTATTATGAAATCTCAACGAAAAAAATAAAAAATAAACATACAGCATACCAAAGTTATATGCTTTCCTTTAAGTATCATTAGCACCTTGGGTCGAGAGTATGTAGAGTATATAATTACGTATCAAACAACTAAAGCTTCGAAACAGTATAAATTCGCCGATTTTTGTGTTCTATTAATTTCATAAAATTAAAACTTAAACGTCCAAACTTCTGATATAAGGATATTTATTACACGTGAGTACATTCGTTTGACGAAAACTTTTAACACTAACCACGTGTATATCAAATCGATTTAAACAAAACAGAAAAACACGTACACACATTAAACAGTTTTCATTTTCATAATACCTTTTAAACTCTCAAAATATACTAATCCTTTCTAATTAGATGACTAGCACGACTATCACTCGTTTAAAAAAAAATATCAAGAATAGAGTTTCGTTAATCGATGGAAAATTTTTAAAACTTTTTACCGGGAAATTAGTTAAAATAATATTTTATTTTGATTAATTTTTTGTTTTAATTTCCTTCGATCAACCAACTCGCATTTATTGAAGGACGAACGTTCAGAATGTCCAGCGTCAGTACACAGGAAGACGTTTTGAATTGTGTGCAACTTCAATTTATAATGTCTAAGCCTAATATGACTGCTAATAAAGATGCTTTATTTTTACGTAAACGCCTAAGCCTAATATGACTGCTAATAAAGATGCTTTATTTTTACGTTAACGCCTAAGCCTAGTATGACTGCTAATAAAGATGCTTTATTTTTACGTTAACGCCTAAGCCTAATATGACTGCTAATAAAGATGTTTTATTTTAACGTTAACGCCTAAGCCTAATATGACTGCTAATAAAGATGCTTTATTTTTACGTTAACGACTAAGCTTAATGTTACTGCTAATAAAAATGTTTTCTTTTTACGTTAACGCCTAAGCCTAATGTGACTGCTAATAAAGATGCTTTATTTTTACGTTAATGCCTAAGCCTAATATGACTGCTAATAAAGATACTTTATTTTTACGTTAACGCCTAAGCCTAATATGATTGCTAATAAAGATGCTTTAATTTTTATGTTTAAGCGAACGTTCGTCCTTCGGTATGATTGTACTAGTGCGTATCTTCCAGTAATATTTCATAAAATTGTGTCTTCACTCTGTTGTTCACTCGGTCTGGCATGAAACTCACTGTCGTGGACTTCACATAAAGGATGTCCTTTTCCGTGTTAAGAATACTCTCGCGTTAAGAGGGACACGTTTCACGTAATACATTCAAAGTTCCCTTGTGGAGGCGCTCAGAAAGGTAAACTGGACAGAAGCATGTTGTCTACGAGCGGAGGCGTCGGAGCTAAATCTTCTAACTTGAGATAGAATAAACGCTGAAGTCCTTGAACACTAATTGTACGAAGATCTGTCAGTTTGGACAAGATCCGTGAGAAGTAATGTGGCCTTTTTTGAGCTTCACTGTTGTAGGTCACGTGATCCCTCAAGGAGCTGACGATTTTCATCTGGAGTTGTTCAACTTTCTGAGAGTCTCTCAGTCCATGTCTTTCTGTTTGAACAAAATATCGGTTAGTAAATGACGCCAGGGTTTTGTTTTCAACTTTCTTTTTTTTGGTGGGTGAAAGTATGGGTAAAGCATGATAAACTACGATATCGTACCTTTTAAAGCATGATATCGTACGAAGAATGTCAGGCCTGCCACTTTTACATCAGTATTAAAGATAGTGTGTAAGTACGTTTGTTTGTTTGTAGTTATGCACAAAGCTACACAATGGGCTATCTGT
>NW_013668292.1:102731-108434 GCF_000517525.1 Limulus polyphemus
CATGTGTAAGTACGTAACATAAAATGTAAAAAAAGTCTTTGGACTTTGTAAAACCATTATTTCTGAAATTATTCCACTTTTTTATCATTATTAAACGGTGATAATGGGTGGTTATTATTATGCATCATTTAACTTTTCAATTCGGCTTCAATCGTCCTATGGGAGTCCTCGGTTTGGAAATGCTTAAAGCTTTGTTTTTCGTCACTGAGTGAATCAGTTAAATTTTTAATTGTGTAAAATAACTCCCATTAATCTAAAAACCGAAAAAAAAAGGGGAAAATGTATTTTGATAAAAAAGAGAAAACAATTCAGGGTATTTACGTAAAAACATCAATATTATAATATAAAATAATTACAGTTGTGTAAAAAGCTTCTTTCCTCATAATATTTAAATTGTTACTATTTAGCTTTTTGATAACCGAAAGTTTTACAAATTAATTTTTTTTTACAATAATATTCTGTTTTGAATTAATGAAAAGTTTAATATAAAAAAAAAAGATGCTACACCACCATGCCCACAAGTCGAAGGTATTTTTAAATGAGATTTGCAATGTAAATGTTATGTTTGCGAAAAGCCTAAAATTCTGATGTTGTCTTATTACAAAAAATTATATAATTTTCAATTCGTTTTACTTTTGAATCATTGAAAACCATGGCTGTGAATATAGTTACCTGATATTAAAGTCAAGGCACATAGGCAGGCGAAAGCAGAAATATCAATCTGAATGTTATGCAGATTACGGGAGAAATCCAAGATGGCCGACAGCCATTCTCCAAATCCCCGACGGCACTGCTCCAGATGGAGGATCGTACCATTACAAAACATTAATTTCTCGTCTTCCGGTTTTGTCCTGTAAGCACGTGATGAAAAACTGCTTTATAAAACGTAGTAAGACTTACGTGAATTAACAAGAAACAGTCACGTGAACTTATAAATTACAACATGAAGTAACCACTGAAGAATATCAGAGTTATATTTGGAAAATAATTGGAGAAAGTGTAAGAGAAAATACATCCAAAGTAATATGCTAAATCTTAGCATAGTAACGTAGCCATTAAAGATTTCACAGGCACCACCAGTTAAACAATCGTTGTTAATCTTTAACAAATTTTAATTAACTAAAAATGCATTAGTAGATTTTGAAAAAAGAAAAGAAAAAACTGGAAAGAGTAGAATTTGGAATTATACGATGCTTTTATGTTACATTATTTTATGTTGATAGATGTGTTTGTACATACAACAGCAATTTTTGCTATTGAAACTTCCAAAGGCAGCACTTATACTAATTGTAAACAGTGCTTATTACTTGTTTGTTTGTTTTTCGCGCAAAGCTACACGAGGGCTATCTGCGCTAGCCGTCCCTAATTTAGCAGTGTAAGACTAGAGGGAAGGCAGCTAGTCATCACCACCCACCGCCAACTTTTGGGCTACTCTTTTACCAACGAATAGTGGGATTGACCGTCACATTATAACGCCCTCACGGCTGAAAGGGCGAGCATATTTGGTGTGACGGGGATTCGAACCCGCGACCCTCAGATTGCGAGTCGAGCGCCCTAACCACCTGGCCATGCCGGGCCGCTTATTACTTAAAAAACAGATTATTACAAGTTTTCACGTCGTGAACAAACTGAGCAAAGATGATTGATTTTTTTTTCAAAAACCTATCCTAAAACGTGCGATTCCTTTCTTTCGAATGTTTGTTTTTCAAAATAATCTAATAGATTACTTACTTAGTTTAGATTTATTGAAGATTTAAATTTCTTCTACGTTTAATTATTGTTGTTGAACCTCATTAGTTGATGGATAGTGCAGCTCTCTATCGGTTAAATGGGCAACTAAACAGAACTATTAAAGCATATATAGATATATATATGTATGTTTTTTTAAAATAATTACCTGTAAGCTAGCCTTAGGGCAAATAATTCCAGGCTTGCTGACTGAAACAATAGTTCCTGGTCACTTGTATCTAAGTCTGTGAAACCTGGTATTTTTTCTGCAAACGTTCGGATGACGTCAAGAGACGAAGTCAGCAAATAGTAAAACTGTTGCACTTTCTGGGAATCTGTTGACGGACTTTCACCTCCAGATGATTCCCTAAACTGTAAACATGTACGAAATTAATTAATATCATATTTTTTAGAAGTGCTTAAATGTAACGTAATAACTCTAATTTTTACGTTTGGACATCAAGATATTTAACACGTCGACTACTGGCGACTACTTTTTTTTTAACTGTCTAATGTTAATAATAACTTATTATCCAATCATAAGCTGGTTGTTTACTATATTTTTTAGGGTTGAATGTACGTCATATTACGCAAGATACACCGACAAATTTATCATGAAAAAATAAATAAAAACAGCTTAGATTTTTTTTGTCACACTTTTACCTTTGAATGGTCAAGATTCGAGACGTCAGGTGTTGTGTCAACATGTGCTCGAACCAGAGCGGTGATCAGACTGATAGGTGGCGATGATGGTGGCTCCTGTGGAGATTTCTGTTTCGATGGCAGTCGACCACGACGACCTTTCAAATTATCCGTTCTTACAACTGGTGGTAAAAAAAAATATCAAAATCAACTACTGATTGTAAAAGCTTGATTTTCACTATACATATATATATTTATTTAATTTAAAAAAAAAGTCAAATTAACAGAATTACAGGTAATCAATGCCCTACAGTAATTAAATGTTTTTTAATTAGGTAACATACAAAGACGATAATTGATTGATATAGAATTTTTTTCATCACTCTGCTGGTTTAGTTGGGTCATGAAGAATAAACAGACCTGCGAATTTAAACTTCATAAAAGGTGTTTCGGTTGTTTGTTTGTTTGAATTTCGCGCAAAGCTACACGAGGGCTATCTGCGTGAGCCGTCCATAATTTGGCAGTGTAAGACTAGAGGGAAGACTGCTATTTAACACCACTCATCTTCAACCCTTGGGCCACTTATTTACCAACGAATAGTATGATTTACCGTCACATTATAACGCTCCCACGGGTGAAAGGGCGAGCATATTCGGTGACAGAGATTGGAACCCGCAGATTGTGAGTCAAACACTCCTAGCCACTAAATCATGTCAGGCCTCAATGCATGAGTCTTTTTAATGGCTTTTGAGACTAAAGCAAATCTAAGCTCCCTATTCTATAATTCTATTCAAACTATACCTACAGATACAGGCCTCTTAGGTTGAACTGACAAAATAGATACAGGCCTCTTAGGTTGAACTGATTAAACAGATACAGGCCTCTCAGGTTGAACTGATTAAACAGATACAGGCTTCTTAGGTTGAACTGATTAAACACATACAGGCTTCTTAGGTTGAACTGACTAAACGCATACAGGCTTCTTAGGTTGAACTAACTAAACACATACAGGCCTCTTAGGTTGAACTGACTAAACACATACATGCCTCTTAGGTTGAACTGACTAAACACATACATGCCTCTTAGGTTGAACTGACTAAACACATACAGGCTTCTTAGGTTGAACTGACTAAATAGATACAGGCCTCTTAGGTTGAACTGACTAAACACATACAGGCTTCTTAGGTTGAACTGACTAAACACATACATGCCTCTTAGGTTGAACTGACTAAACACATACATGCCTCTTAGGTTGAACTGACTAAACACATACAGGCTTCTTAGGTTGAACTGACTAAACACATACAGGCCTCTTAGGTTGAACTGATTAAACACATACAGGCCTCTTAGGTTGAACTGACTAAACACATAGAGGCCTCTTAGGTTGAACTGACTAAACACATACAGGCCTCTTAGGTTGAACTGTCTAAACACATACAGGCCTCTTAGGTTGAACTGACTAAACACGTACAGGCCTCTTATGTTGAACTGACTAAACACATGCAGGCCTCTTAGGTTGAACTGACTAAACACGTACAGGCCTCTTATGTTGAACTGACTAAACACATGCAGGCCTCTTAGGTTGAACTGAATAAACACACACAGGCCTCTTAGGTTGAACTGAATAAACAGATAAATCAACTATGATATGGACTTACCTTCTTTAACCATTCCTACAGCCAAACACTTCTGAAAGCGACAAAACTGACAGCGGTTCCGACGACGTTTGTCTACTGGACATTCTCGGTTTCCCAAACAGACATATTTGGCTCCTTTTTGAACGGTGCGCTGAAAAATGTAAAAACAGAATGTACAACTTAAACCAGAAACTGAATTAACTGCAGTACAACTTAAACCAGAAATTGAATTAACTGCAGTACAACTTAAACCAGAAACTGAATTAACTGCAGTACAACTTAAACCAGAAACTGAATTAACTGCAGTACAACTTAAACCAGAAATTGAATTAACTGCAGTACAACTTAAACCAGAAACTGAATTAACTGCAGTACAACTTAAACCAGAAATTGAATTAACTGCAGTACAACTTAAACCAGAAATTGAATTAACTGCAGTCTTTGTTCAATTATAAAAGTATTAGAGCGACTCATAAAAATTATTTCTTTATTTCAGTTAAAGTAACTGATGATTTGGTTGAAGGAAACACTGAAAAAATAATTCTTTCAACCTGCTTTCAGTATTAAATTGCTGTCCCCCAGTGGCACAGCGGTATGTCTGCGGACTTACAACGCTAGATTCCGGGTTTTGATACCCGTGGTGGGCAGAGCACAGATAGCCCATTGTGTAGCTTGGTGCTTAATTACAAACAAACGAACAATTACATTTTCAGCAAAATCTCCGCCTAACGGTTACTTTAATTACTTTCAGCCTTTCTGTTATTATCACTCGTTACTGCTCCATACATAAATTTAAAAAAAATCACACCAAAAGAGAATTAACTTTATTAAATCTGTATAAATATAATAGTACTGTCTGTTATCTATATAAATATAATAGTACTGTCTGTTATCTATATAAATATAATAGTACTGTCTGTTATCTATATAAATATAATAGTACTGTCTGTTATCTATATAAATATAATAGTACTGTCTCTTATCTATATAAATATAATGGTACTGTCTCTTATCTATATAAATATAATAGTACTGTCTGTTATCTATATAAATATAATGGCACTGTCTGTTATCTATATAAATATAATAGTACTGTCTGTTATCTATATAAATATAATGGTACTGTCTGTTATCTATATAAATATAATAATACTGTCTGTTATCTATATAAATATAATAGTACTGTCTGTTATCTATATAAATATAATGGTACTGTCTGTTGTATGCGATTACTTCGCAGGGTGTAAATAAATCTTCATCAAATTTGGTACGGAGGTTCATTGGGTCCATGGGGAGATACATACAAATTTACAGTTTTGCATTTTGCGATTTTCACCATTATCTCATCTCCCGTAGATGGATCTCTACGAAATTTGGTACGGAGGTTCATTGGGTCCATGGGGAGATACATACAAATTTACAGTTTTGCATTTTGCGATTTTCACCATTATTTCATCTCCCGTAGATGGATCTCTACGAAATTTGGTACGTAGGTTCATTGGGTCTATGGGGAAATACATACAAATTTTCAGTTTTACATTTTGCGGTTTTTATGGGCGTTTTTGCGTTTTTTTACCACCACATCGCCCCTGTTGGTGGATCTTCACCAAATTTGGCATGAAGGTTTATTGAGTCCATGCGAAGATAATGCAAACTTGAGGTTACACATTTTGTGTTTGCAGTTTCTATTAAAATT